>NC_060150.1:26101654-26144522 GCF_021292245.1 Micropterus dolomieu
GAGGACGCAAGTCGAGGGGAGAGATAGCTCGCAAGCTCATCCTCCACCCGAGGCATCCTCCCATAACCACGGTCCCTAACCCCCATCACATTACTGTAGTTCAGTGATCGGGGTGTGGAAAGCCATGTAGAGAAGGGTCTGCCCCATGATTTACTCAGTTCATCATGTAAATGAGGAAAGAATGGCAGAGACCGGCGTGGAGGTGGCGTGTGGTGCTTAAGAAACCTTTCATCAAGCTATCACTAGCCTGTGGTGTCTGCTCCTCCTGTGGCCAGTTGATGTTGAGCTTAGCCACGGCTCTAGTCACCACCTCCAGCAGCACGTCATAGTCGGGCGCGGCCAGATGACGCCGCCCCGACACCCGGAAGTCATCGTCCACTGCGCTGAGCACGTCCGCCTCCTCGGAGTTGGATTGCTGCAGCGTCTCCGGATCCAAACCGCGAGCGGGAGAAGCCGAGAACGGGCTCCCGAACGAGGAAAGGAAGCGTCGGAGCCAGCGGATGAAGGTCGGGAAAAAGCCTCAGCCGTCCCGAAATCCTCAGACAGATCATGCTGTGAACCCATGAGTGAAGCCGCCGGGCCGCCTCAGCGGCCGCAGGGCCCGCCCCGCGGGGAAAACACATCCGGCCATCCTCGGAAAGAGAGCCATGCTGTACCTCAGTACCCGCACGGAAAGGGCTTCGCAACGGGCGCAGGCAGCCCCCTCGAGAGCTGCCCGGGCGTGCTCCATCCCCAAACATGAGACACACATCTCATGAGAATCTCCATCCGTGATGTACCGAGGGCAAGAAAAAACACACCTTCTGTACATCTGGTTGCCGGACATGCTGGTAGACTTCTTCTTCAGGTAAGACACACTGCTTGTAGGACTGGAGCTTTCTTCAAACAACATACAGAGCGCCTGCTGAATAAAAAAAAAGCTAATGATGAGTGTGTACAGGTGTGCTTTATACTCCTCAGGTTATTCCGTCACACCGTACCGTTCTAGCAACAAGCCTATAGGATTGGAGTGATTTCATTCACGTTCAGACCTGCTTCGCCTAGAGGCGTTCCCATAGTGTCGTAACCGACGCAGTTCGAGTTCCCTCGAAGGGGAACTGTATCAGCTTCATCCAGAGATGGTCCGTGCCAAGTTTGGTGCCAATCGGACTTGCGATGCCAATCGGTTTTTGCTATGTAGTGAAAAAAAAGTCTAGGCGGAAATGGGCTTGGCCTATACCACAAGATTCAGCTCGATCCCTCGAACGTGTGGATATAAGGTTTTTGATATGCATTGACCTTTGTAATAGCGCCCCCTAGAGGTAGAAGTGTGCAAATTTTTGTGCCTGAGGTCACTGACAAGAGTTGGACCTACGTTATGAGTTTTGGGTCTGTAGCCTGTCTAGGCCGCAGTAGGAGTTTTCTTCACGGAAGAAAAAAATACTGGGAACCGCGATGCCTTGCATTCGCGGGTTCCCAGCCCACTCCGGGCTTGGACCCCTAATAAAGGACAAAAGAAAAAAGTTGTTACTGTAGGCCTACACAAGTTTTTCCCTAACTAATTTGTAATTAACAGGCAATTGTCAAAGAGTGAACCTGCATTTTTGGATGGGTGTTTGTGGGTTCTTCTTCTTTAGTTCTTCCTTGCTAATCCAGCCTTGGATTTATATTTTCTAAAACATAATTTTACAGTTTGACGCATTTTTTCAAAGTTGCTGGAAGAACAGGGAGTCTTCAATACATTTTTATCTAATGTTTAGAAACCACAGCGAGACATACCAGTGCCACTCATAAGACAGAGACTCTGAAAAAGTTATGTTTGCTTTTTCCAGCAGATGGCGGCATTGGCCTGTGTTTATTCATTGAAGGAATGAGTCTGTCAGCCTATGGCTTAAAAAGTTTCATTGTTTAATTCAGCTCATTTACAACAACGTTTTTAATACATTTACAGCATGTGACACAAGTATTTACCATACCCTCACCAAAGACATTGATGGTAGTACCTTGTTTCAAACGGCATGTTTTGAATGTTAGCATGTGTAAAAGCTTTCACACTTGTGGCATGTGGCAAGCTGAGTGAGCTGTCCAGGGCAATGTCTCCACATGACTTCTTTCATGGATGTTTGACACTGTATGGTGTAAAAGCATGTGAGAGGAAATACCCACACATGAGGCGTGTGTGTGTGTGTGTGTGTGTGTGTGTGTGTGTGTGTGTGTGTGTGTGTGTGTGTTCCAAAGCCCTATAATCTCACCCAGGACTAACAGCGGAATCCAACTGGTCACAATGAGGTCTTTGTGATAAGTGCAGAGCCAGCAGGTGAAAGCTTTGCTTCAGACCTCAGAGAGACCATGTGATGGAGAGTTAGTACAGTGTGCTGTCTTATCTGCATGTATGTGTGTGAGTTTGAGTTTATGTCTGGGGTCTTTGTGACTACGGATGACTTGAAGTCCAAATGCTTGAGTATTGGCGTGTATGCCAACCAAGATGAAGGATTAATTTAAGTGATTTTTAAACGTTCTTTTGGTCAGTTTTCCTTAAATGAAACATAAATCACTAGTTACAATGCATAAAAATTCATCAAAATAATTCAGTCTGATATATCTGTATCTCTCTCTATATATTTCAAATATTGAAGTATTTGACTAAAACTAAACCACCAAAAAAAAAGGGGAAAAAAGCTGGCCATATGAAACAGCGCTGGTCACAGTTTTTATTCAAGCCTGAGTTGCTCCATCATCACATACAAATATGGATTCAGAGCAGGGCCTGGTCTCCTCTGCCAAGCCGACAAAGCTGTGTCTGTGCTACGTTGAAGCAGGCCAGTGGGGCGCAGTGGCCGCGCAGCCCTGGCATGACAGCAACACATTCAGCCCACTGACATTTCAACTGTCGTTTACAGGATGCTCTGCCACGGACACTCCCTTTTCCTTCCATGAAATGAGCAGCTGCACTGACACTGGCAACGATACAGATGAGGATTCTGTGTGTGCATTTAAATGGGTCATGTTTGTGGTTATGGTTTCATCCTAAAGACATTATCAGTGGCTATTTGCAGAATTCACTCAGTCTGTTTATTTGCTCTCACCCAAATTGGTTTGCTCTGTAACTATAAAGTGTGTTTATATACACTTCATGTTGTGTGCTTCTGAGAGAAGAGTATGTGGTCATAAAAGCATATGCATGTGTTAGCATCACTTTGCAGTTGTGTGCATGTGCAGCAGTACTGTGCATACATATTCTACTTTTGTTTGACTTGGCCACCTGCTGTTCGCCTGTTTGTGTTACCCTCCACTGGCCTGATACTTGGACCTGTAGTACAGCAGGAATGACTAAGAAGGACATGACACATATTCTCTGAGGTGAGTTTCCCCACACTTTCATGGCGCTGTCTACCTCGGGCTGTGGGACTGTGGGCAGGGATTGATGCCCGGTGGAGCAGTCCGGGGTCTGAACACGACTCCGTCCCTTGAGAACGGGTGGATCGGTAAATTAAAGCAGAAGCCAAGTTGTTCCTCATAAACCATGTGTGTTCCGGCCTCCATCACACACAGAAAGACTTACTAAGTGGTACATACATCTGTAGTGTATGAAAATTACATCAAATTCCATATAACAGCTCAGGAGAATAAGCTGTTATCCTTGCCAAGTTTGCTCTCTGAATGATGAGTAGGGACGATAAGGGGAAGTGAAAGCATAACATGTAGCGAACTAAACCTAGATTTCATGGCCTTACCACAGAAATGCTGTTTGTTTTCAGATGAAGCAACCCTGGTGTTGCCCTGGAATGGCCTCTGTGCTCAAAATTTGACTTTACACCCAGGGGAACGTCAGTACTTCAAAAAGAATTTCATTGCCCTTTCACTATGAGAAACACAGTAAAACAGCACACAAACATTCAAATAAAAGAAAACAAACTGGGGAAACTTTTGTCACCAGAATATTTTTCTGTCACATTCAAATACACAAGAACAGCGCCGACACGAAACCTCTTTAAACACTCAGTTTGTGGTTTTAACTGACTTTCCACTCAGCATGCCACCATGTAGTAGATTGTATGTTGTCATTGGCAATATCTGGGGTACAGACTTTTTACTGAGACCCCATCCAGTGACAATGGGGTGACTGTCATTTTGGCAAGCCAATAATCTGGATCCCTTTAAAGCCAATAAACATCAGAAAATGAATCCTATGTAAGTGGCAACACAAACACTAGCTGAGCAAATTACGTAAATCTCAAAGAACCCGGGTGGTCCTTCTTACATTGCATTTTTTACTTTTCCTTCTGTATAATGGCCTTTTCCAAAGAAATCACATTCAATCATTTGTGTCATTTTATCAGGACTACCTAAAAACCTTTCATAAACACAATGTCAGGTACATTTAGCATAGACTTGAGTTTGCACAGTGCTGTCAGGTAAACCTTTCTCCATTCACCGCAGACCCCATCTAGAGGATGCTGACAGTAATAGAGGCTGGAGCTATTTTATTGTGGTCTAGACTAGAAGAGGTACGGTTCTTGACATTACAGACCCTCTCATCAAGCCACCAGTATGGATTCCATCTGTATCACATTACTAACTCCTAGCTGCTATGTGATGTAGGTGTTTCTGCTCAGAGTATATTTGCAGAGATGCTCACAAGTCTTTGCTAGAGTCCAAGTCAAGTCTCAAGTCACTCGTGGTTATAATGAACACTGCATAGCTATAATTAATTCTGTAACCTGTTTTTCACTTACAGAGCACAACTATGTAATATGCAATGCCTTTAACGACAGCTTATAAACTACTGGAAGTCCACCCCCCCCAAACCCCCCCGAATCTCAAACCAGTGTAACGTTATAACTAAATAAAATTGTAACGTTACATGATCAACAATAAACCTGGTAAAAAGTAACCTGCCAACATTAAAAATTAACTTGATGGCAGCCAACGGGACATGAATGATTACGTTAATTGACTACCACACGTTTGACAAGTAAACAAACGACAGTCGGCGTTAACCATCCGGTAGGTGAAAGCTAAAGCAAGAAGCAAGCTAACGTTAGATGGCCAATGCTGAGCTAAACATATTTATTAACCTCACGTTACTAGGTTACTAACCTATTTTGTATTCTGTGCTTCTTTATTTGGGCCTTGGTGTATGAAGTTTCAAAGCCAAAGTTTATGATGAATGGAGCAGCAGCTGCCGGTGTTTGTTGTCCTCTCTCATGTGTGGCCGTGCACAGCTGATACGTAATGTTAGTTGCGTTACGTAGGTCGGCTATAGGTAACACAGGGAGGGGAATAACAGCAAGCTCATCATACGTTTCCTAAGAATAAACATTGTTCATGAGTCCCACACCATGAGTCCGAGTCAAGTCTTAAGTCTTTCTCAAGTCACTTGTGCGACTTAAGTGTGACTCGAGTCCGAGGCTCAAACTCAGGTCCAAGTCTCTGTATGTTTGTTATCTGTCTTAACATCATAGAAACCAGTAAACTCTCCTGTGCTAAAAGCGACCAGAACAGCACTCCCTCTACTGACCCACAGGAACCCCCTCTGAGATGGATATCACACTAATAAAAATGCTCACACAAAGCAGGATCACTATCACGAATGGCTACTGTAGGGGCCCATTGGCTTGAATCCTGACATGACGCTGATAACTGGTGGAGTTTAGAGGTTCCTTCAACATCCTGGCTCTGGAAAACAGATGGTGTCATGGAGTGTCAGATAAAAAGGAGGAGGACAGTACCTTTAACCAGCAACTGCTACTGTAAAACAGCTGATACTGATTCATCGAAATAGGTTGCTAAAGACTTGTGGATCAGTTTCACAACCAACTATCATACAAGAAATGTTCTGGAGGGGAAAGTATCTACAGTATATGAGAAATCAATGTCTGCATGCATGTTTTAATTTAAAGCCTCTAAAAATTATTTAATGTCTGGCTTTGGCTACCTCTAGTAGAAGTTTATAGTATAAGAGACACTGTGGCAGACACCAACAGATACTAAAGGTCTTCGCAAGTCCAAAACTTTGTGTCCAACCTATTATTTGAAAACCGGGACCTGAATCCACGATGAATGAGAAATGCCAAACCCCAACCAGACTCCATTCGCTGTATGAAATGTGAATCTGGCCAGTATAACTTATCTATAATTATTTTAGCAAAGTTTCAAACTGCTATGTGTAACATAAAAAGGTGTCACTCAAAGTGAAAAACCCACATAGACCGCACACTTTCATCAACCTTGTTTCTGGAATTTTTCCACAAGGCTACCTTCTCCGCACCAAAAGTCAAAGAGACGAAGACGTGTCTCCTGGATGTGTAACTCTTTGCTAGCAGGTTTGCTAGAATAACTTTGTGAGGTGATAACATGTCAATACTGTTATCAGCTCATTTCCCCGCCCCAAGTGACAAATAATAATAATAATGCAGCACAATTAATTCCCAAATGGAAGCCACACTGTACTGATGAGGACTGAAAATTTACCATCCACTGCTATGTTCTGGGAAAACCAACGGATGTGATTCATCCAGTCAAACTTTACTTTAACTTCCCTGCGTCAGACCACATTGTTTATTTAGCTTTAATGATCCACTGTCTCATATTTAAGATATTTCGCTTTATGACTTCCTTTGCGTCCCTGTCTGAAATTTAAACCTCACAATTCCCCAACCCCCTTTTCTACTCCCCTGAAAATCTACAGAGCCAACAAGCCAACTCATTATTTATTTTCCACTACATGAAGTCGAGTGCAAGTCTTGTCTGTGTAAATACAGGTGAAACAAGAGATTGGCCTGAAGGAGAGGGGAATAAAGGTTGGATTTAACAGGACATGCCATAGTTATTTTACTGTGTCTTTAACTTTAATCCTTATTCCAGAGGACTTGGCACGCATCTAAGCTTTTAAACACTGCCCTGCAAATGTTGTTAATATAAGCACTAAATCTCAATTAACAACAAGGAAGCATATTCTGTAGCTCCCGAGGAGATTTATCTTCTATGACTTGGGCAATGGAGTAGTATTAGGGAGGATTGAACATCTATATATAGTCTAAGCACACTGTATACAATACAGTCACTAGCCTTACACACAGCACCTGTAGTGTTTTGCCACTGATTTAAAGCTAGGGTAGGTCACGTTGAAGAAACTAACAAGAGATTTTTAAACTCCCCTAAAACACATTGTGTGTGCAGGTAGGCAGATATACAGGCCTTAGGCCAGTCAGTCTGGCTTTTAACAGTCCTACGACCAGTGTTGGGCAAGTTACAAATTGTAATAAGTTACTAGTTACTTATTATCGTGAAAACTTAAGACTTCAAAAACTTCATTTATGTGGAAATCGCTTGCTAGGAAACATTTGTTGCACCATCCAATCAAAACCAATTGTAAAAAGAAAGTCAGTGTAGCATCACAAGCTGTAGCATAACCTCCAAATACTAACAGTTTTAGGGGCTAATGATATAAGACTTCACTACAACTCCTTTGTAAATGTAGGTATGACTTTGCTATCTTTACATACATATGTGGAGAAATATGTTTTAGAGTTATAGTTTTAATGCACTTGAGTCCAATTTTGCTAACATTAGGTGTGTGATGAGACACTTCACCCACGAGACGAAATGAGACACAAGACTGGGTTCACGAAATCGAGACGAGACGAGATTTTACCACTGTTTTTAAGAAATCTTCAATGCTGAAGTATATGAAAATGTTGAGTAATGCAGGAAACAGTTTTATTGCAGAAATTTTCTGCACCAATTTTTGGTGGAAATATTTTTATTTATGTAAAGGGAAACATACAATTCAGGTGGCAGGTGGCAATTTTATAATCTAAAAATATACATATGATAATGTAGTGCAGCTCTCAGGCATTCTGTGTTGCTTTCAGATATCTTTCTCTTTTAGAACTTTTCTAACACACACGCAGGCATGATATAGTCTTCCCTCCTCTTTTTTGTCTTTTGTTTGGGGAGGTAACCTCTTTAAATGTGCATGTAGCACCTTTTCATCTCAATGATAAATTAATTTATTTTAATTCAGTTAGAAACTCCTGGACTTTAATAGCGCCTGTGTTTCAGAAGGTTTTCTGCTCATGTTCAAAACTTTCTGCACAATCAAAATCATTCATATCTGTTTTCTCTGACATGTCAAGAAAAAAAGTTGTAACATTACGAGAATAACATCTTTTAGTAAGATGTCTAGCTGCCATTGACTCTGCAGTGCACTAAGTTATTGCTCCGCTGGTATTTTCCCCTTCAGATCGTTTGACGGACACAGTTTGGGACTGAATGTTGCATGTGAACCGAAATTAACCGACAACACTTCAGGCAGAAATCTCACAACAAATCCACACATGCTAACTTCAGCAGGTTCACTTAATTTCTATCACGGCGTCTTGCCAAATCTCGTGGCACGAGATCTTGTTGCACCCCTAGCTAACATAGTTGAGATTATTTGTTAATTTAATGTGTTTAGTTTTTGTGAAATGACCATATTCCATATTACCTATTTTTTAAGTCAATGTTAACTTTGTCAACTGGTCGAATTAGCAGTTAACAGTTACACCTAACAGTTAATGGGTAAATATTTATATATAACAACTTCCTATGTAACTTTTTTTTTAAAGTTATAACAAGGCCACTTTTTACTTGGTAAAATTGACAGCTGATCTCTGACATGAAACATTGCTTGGTCATAGGCAAATCGTTCTTCACCCTCATCATATCCTTGTCTGTGATAAATGAGCATTCAGACATACACTGACCCTTGACCTCACAGCACGGTGGTGCCTTTTCATTCTTTTCAAACAGCAAGCGTTCACATTAAGCAGGGAACCAAACACTTATGGAGCATACATTGTTCTCAGGTCAACCTGCTGGTGTCAGTCCGATCCAGTCCTCCTCCCAACCATGCCTTGCTGTCTCTATCTGCCCTCCTGCCATCCTATGTTCCCTCTGTGAGGGCTGGACAAACCGCTGGTTCTATAAGCCAGGGTCCTCCACCCTGACAGTACATGCAGGCCAAGCATGACTTCAAAGGTTGTTGCTTGTGGGAATTTTACTGGGTGTGTTTTTTCAGCGAACTGAAGCCTGTTTTGTATTTGTCTTTTAATTAATGTTTTTTCTCCTCAAAAACATATAGCTAAAATATTTTACTCTAAACCAGCTGAGTAACATACAGGCTGCAGATATTTGGATATTTGCAAGATGTGGATCCTGCTCACACCTTGGTTGGCAGCTAAAATATTTAAAGCTGCTCTTATCCATGTTTTAATGGATCTAATAACTACATGTAATGTGAATGGTGACAAACTCACAAAGAACTATTATGGAACTCTGCAGTTTCCCTGAACCCAGGATTCTACCTCACTGTTTTCCTCACCTGACACAAATCCTTCATAGAGGGTATCAAGGAATGAAATGAGCTCAACATCGCAATTATGCATTCTAATTATTTAAAATTTCTTTTTATTTATGTTTTTGAACGTGAACATTGTTGGTGAACTTTCAGTGTATCTATTTCTTGATAATTCTCCTAAATACTTGAAACACATCTGAGTACTATGGACTGTTGACTGTGGATGTGCTGTGTCACAGCTCCCTGCTGTAACCTTCTCTTTGTCCTACCGGCCAACTCACATTCTCCTTTGCTCACGTCTCTTTGCATGGCAAAGGAACTCTTTTATTGGCTTAGCAGAGTAAACATGTTTGACTTGCATGGAAAAGAGACTATGAGAAGTGAAGTTGAGTACAAAATGAAGTTAGTAAAAAGTAGGTCCATTCCCTGACTTTTCCTGAAGGCGTACCCTACATATGTCGTGACTGTCCTAATTGTTGCTCTTTTTCTCCTGCTCTCGTCTGTCCGGCATGTTTGCTTTGTGCTGACATATGGTGCCGCAGTCGTTTATCTGCACCTTAACTAGACACACAGGCTGTTAGGAATGTGTGTGGGAGAGGACAGCGCTGAGCTAACAGACTCTTCTTCCACCGTCATCTCTGTTTACCTGCTATTGTTCACAGCTTCTGTGTGGAGATGAAGAGAAGGGAATGATTAATGTGTATGTAGTGACAACAACAAGTGTTTGGGTTGCAGTGGCGCCAATGCGCTTCTTTATCCTGTGGAATCAGCTTTAGCCCAGAGGCGCTGACTCTACACCAATGTTTATTTGTGGAAAATTTTACTAAATGCTAAACTACAAATCCATGGAAGCTGTTTATGCAGTGACTGTTTGTGTGATTATTCACTGACATGCTCAATTTCAAAGCTTTATGGCACAGGGAAATTTAAGGACAGGGTCATTTTACAAGTTAGTTGTTATTATTAGTTATTTTCTTTCTTTTTTCATCTAAAAACCATTTCCAGCAAGCCAACAATTCCATGGGAAGAGACAAGCATCGTTTATTAACTAGCCGACTTTGTCTCCTCCTTTTATCCCCCCTTCCCCTTTCCCATGCTGCATCTGATATTGTTGATGTTGTTTTTCTTTCTTTCTTCCTGAAAAAATGAATGGTGGCTCAGTCATGTCAGGGACTGCGGGGTTCTGGGTTGTCTCCTTCCTGTTGCCTGTTATCTTGCACACAGATCCTGGCCTGGTCTGCTTCGGCGTCAGGCCTCTGCTCGCTCACCCCCTCTGTGGAGATAGACAGAGTGGGGGTTGGTCTGTTATAGTGCCCTCCTCTTTAAAATTCAGAGATTAAAGAAAAAGTCAGGGAGTTCCTACCAGCTCCCTCCTCACTGTACTACTGGGCCACTGAGAATAAAGAGTATAGTTTTAAATGGAAAGAGGTAAGATACAAGATGTGGAGAGATGGGTTGGAGGGGGGTTGCTTTTACTTGAGGCCCCACCATGAGGTCCTCATTTGTTCCCAGGGCCATTACTGTGACATACTGTTTACAATCACTGACAGATTAGGTTTACTTAAGGATTTATGTTATTCCTTTTTGCTGAAATGTATAAACACTTCAGACGCTTTTCCACCACCCTGCTGTTATAAATGAATACTACCTACCATGGCCTCGGGGCTTACTTTAAGCATGCTGAAAATGTGTGATTTTATAAACTATGTGCAGGAAAAATATGCTCTAGTTCTTACCTATAGAGGTATGGCAGCTCTGCCACCAGTGCTGGTTTGCCCTCTCTTCACTTCAGAGAACTCAACACCACATCAAGGAACGGTACCTGAGTCAGGATAGGTCCACTGCCACTGGGTGGTGCAATGTGAAAGGGACGTTGCTCATATAATTCTACAACAGCAAAGACATTCTCTTTGCATTAATGCTAATCTTCTCTGCAAAACTGGAGGAGGAATTTCAAAGTTTTTTGGAACACCCCCATTATAAGCAGAAACACTTGTGTTTATAACACTGTTGTCAGCATTGATAAGGACATGACATATGTTTATAAATATATTTATCAGTGATAATAAAGCCTATAATGCTTTCATAACTGGTGTATAAACAGATAATAAATAATTGATAACAGTATAACTGTACTGTAATAAGATTTAATCATTACATAGTTTCACATGAACAAATCCTTAAAGTGTATTTTTTAATTGTTTTACATATGTACATATCATTCACAGGCAGGTTTAAACATTGTTGTAAATGTGTTAAAAATAAAACATTTTGAGTTTGAAAGTTTTTTCCTGACCTTTGAAATAGTTGTTTGAAAGAAACATTCTTAACTAAAGGTCCACTCTTTTCAGCAGCTTTAAATCACATCTCCTGGCCTTCATCAGCAGATGGTAAGTTGTCATGGGGAGTGAAGAAAAAGTATTTATGAATAAATATATGCAATTCATACAATAGGTATAGGTACAATAGGTAGGCTTGTTTATGATTACAGGTGTATTATATTATATTGCCAATTCATTAACTGTTGGAGTAAATAAGCATTAATAAGCACATAAAAATGTCCTTATGGAAGTATATTATAGTGTTTTATTAACCATTTATCAATTGTAAACATACTATTTATAAATACTAAAGAGGTGGGTTAAAAGTATTACTCTTAATTCAAAAAAGATAATACTGCAGTAAGTAAAAAAGGCACATTTAACAAACATATGTGCTCTTTGGAGTCATGTACAGGGTATCTGAAGGAATTAAAAAGACTTACATTTTATTCACAACTGTCTTAATTAAATGTTTTTGTATCTGATTGCAGGCAGTTATGAGACATTAGACACAGACATTTAAACTGGGTGCTCATTATTTTTGTAGAATTCAAATTCATTCAGCACCATCAGACCTGTAGCAAGCAAACACTGTAATTAATGCTAGCTATATTAGCTAGGAAGCTCATCGTCTCATAATAGGCAAGTGTCAATTTTAGCAAAAAAAAAAAAAAAGAACTTAGATAGAATTTATAATTTTTCATTGGTTAAAGCACCCATCCATTTTCAGCTGCTTTGTGAGCTATTCTATATTAAATTGCATTCTATGCAGTGTTGGGAGTAGTGCATTACAAAAGTACTGCGATTACAGTAATGTATTGCTTTTTACTGTAACGCAGTAATATGATGCATTGCTAAAAAATAATCTGTAATATCATACCCGTTACAATCTCAGTAATGCACTTTAACTTGAAATTAAGTGGTATTTTGTCTTTTTTTAATAATTCACCAACACCGAGAGACATTTTGGTACCAGAAAAACACATCCATGAGTAAAAATGTTATTTCCTGTTGCTGGAATCCGATGGTTGAGATTGTACGCAGGGTGCAAACTACAGGGCAGCTCGACTTCTCTTAACAAGACAGTAGCTCCCCATCATGTCTAAATTGATTTCTGTAGGCTATGTGTTTATGCTTTAACGAATTACTTTCATGATCAGAGAGGCTGCTGTCAGTTCATCCTGGCCGATCCTGTCGGCGTGTCAGCGTCTTTCTTAATGGGGAGACAACTGATGCTACTTCATCTGTCCTCTTTCCCATCCCGTGCAGTACTGTCCCTGTCCTGTGGCCGGGCCCCAGGCAAACCACAACTCTTTAGATCTCTTTAATTACATGTCTGAGCCTCAGTCACAGAAGAGCTGCACAGCATGGAGACCGCTGAAACTTTTTAATTATCAAGAGAAAATGGCATCATCCTCCCTTCCCTCCTTCTACAGCAAGGACAATAACTTAGAGAAGGGAAAAAAACTGAATTATTTTTCCAGGGTTTGTTGGTCCTGCCGAATAATAATTTTCCAAGAGGAAATGATAAACATAAGAAACAATTACACTATATGAGAAATTCAACTCAATTCAGAGTCCCTGCTTTCAAGTTTATAGGTCTGGATCAGCGTTGTCATTTTGAATTTGCAGCAGGGCAAGCATTACAACTAAATGTCGCTCAGTGACAGCAGTGGGAGATAGTCATATCATTACTGCGATGAATTTATTCTGTAGTTCCTCCCTGTTTCTTTGAACTCACTTATATTATTTTTTCAATAGTTGTAGTCCTAACCACACGACATAAAGGCCTAAGTTCATTAGTGAGCCGGGCTCTAATCCATGTTTTTCAAATTTGAAGGAACTTTGGCTGACCTCCTGCCCACCTGCATGTGGACGTTTTTAATTAATACATTCCGTTTTTCCATAGGTCTGTTTGTTCTGAAAAAGAGAGAGAGAGAAGAAACATGGCATCCTGGGCGGGTTAGTATCCGGAGTAGAGTTTGGCATGCAGCTTAGTGAAACCACAGATATTTCCCGGCCTTCCGTCTCCTCCTTTCTCTCTCCTCACCAGCATTTCCCTCCTTCTTCAGGCTCTTCACTCACAAACTCCTAGCGGAGATTCAGCAAACAGTGTGGCACATTCTCTCCTCTCTGTCTTCTTTGTGCTGGGGTCGTGACCTCTCTTGACAATGCTGCACACTGGCTTTTCTTTAGGCATGAGGAGGGTCATAATGCTCTTCCATTAACACTCTTTGGAGACAATCGTGCACACATGTCAGAACACACAGGGATGTTTGTCTCATTTATACACGCAATAAAGTGAAGTCTATGTGAGGCTGCGCATGATCCCTGATCCCAGCTCAATAGATTTATAGTGTGTGCTTTCCCTAGCAAAACCAAAACCATTCATTCAGTATCACTACTAGATCCTGAAATATTTCAGTGTGTGTGATTTAATCTTGTTTAGAGTGCTTAGACTAGTCTGCAAACACTGTCAGAACTAAATGCATTCAAAATGCAATGTTTTGGTCATCGACCTTTGTCAGACATCAATAACTGATCAAACAATATACTGTATCTCAAGATCCATAAAATAATAGAGAATAAATAGAGAAATATAAAATACCTGACTCACATGTATATACTCAAAAAATATATATATATATATATATATATATACAACCTGTCCAGGTCTCTCATCCAAACTGAAAATAATCTTCACAACGAAAAATAAATCAATTCATATACAACATTTAAAAGTCTACTCATGAAGATAGATAAGATAGATTATTATTACCACTTATTTGCTTATTATTAATGGAATATTAAGTAAATAGTAATGATACAATGAATCAGGCCAGTATTTCAGCAATGCAGTAATGAATTAAAATGTTTAACGGTGGGCTTTGGTAGCAGTGTTTTCTATGCACTGGATACCACCACTGGCACATGTGCTAACCAGCCCAGAGTTAACCCTCTCAGGGGGGTTGTTTTTGTCATTGGTATGCCTGTTGAAAACATTCTGGGCACAGGAGCCAACACATCGTATATCACCCAGACACAACTCGCACACAGCCGACCTTGACAGTTGGACAGAGTGTCTGGGTCAGGTCAGGGACAGACACAGTGGTCCTCATTGAGATGTTGTGATAAAAATGAGCCAACAAGGGACATGGGGAGAACACAGAATTAATGATGTGTTTGATCTGCATGGCCACAGGCAGGAACCACTGGCGTATGTATTACATTTTGCAACCGCTGTCAATTTCAATAAGCACACAGCAGAGGTTTCTTTCATGAACGCTGGTTTATGCATCTCAGAGAGGAAGCAGAGAGAAAGAGGGGCAGGAGTCATAAAAAGGGCCAGATTCATCAGTCGTGGGGATACACAGAGACAAGTCAAACTGCCCCTTGTGAGGAAACAGAGAGAGGGGGAAGGTACTAAAAACACGGCAGTCAGGAACTCAACTGACCCCCTCACATCCTGAAGGTCAAGCCATTGTATTGTGAATACAGAGTAGAGAATATGTGTATTTTTTGGATGTGATCTTCAGGTGTTGTGTTGAGGACAGTAAATGTAGCTTATTTTATCTTAGAATAGCCTGAACAAAACAGGACAGGAGAACAGGAGTCCAACCAAAACACAAGCCAGAGGCAGGGAACCATCCCATCCCATCCCATCCCATCCCATCCCCAAGTCCCCTCACTTCCTGTTTTCTTTTTAACCAAGGGGCACGAGAGTACTGAAAGACTGTGTGTGTGTGTGTGTGTGTGTGTGATTTGAGGAGGATGTTTGGCTTGGTAATGGTTTTTATTAACACTGAGAAGAAACAATTTCTTGGAAAAAATGTTTAAACCAGAAAAGTGGGTGGCTATTTGAAGATAGAGTCTCTTTGTTTGTAGGACATCATGGACACATTACTGAGACTGTAACAACACTGCTGACTTAGCAAGGTGGAGGTAAGGATATTTAAAGTATTGAGGTAAGGCTATTTCACTCGAACAGAACCCGCAAACGATGGGATAAGTATAGGATAGAGCTAAATATTGTTAGCATAGTGGTGGCCTTGTTAATTCAAAAAGACACACAAGATTTTCTAAAGTGACCTTCAGACCCTGAACAGACTAAGAAAGTCTATTACAGTAATAGCCATAGAAACTGTCAATATGAGCACACACTGTATAAATTTGCATGTGAGCATTGGTGCAACCCTGCCTAAAATGTACATCTACACTACTTCTAAATTGCAAAAGCCAATACATTTTAGAGACATGTAATGCCACCTATATTACTTTTTTGATAATGGATAATGGGTAACACGATAAGGGGCACAAAGTTGAGTGGTTAACAGGGAACGCATGAGGAACACATGAGGAACTAACTGCTAGTGAACCATTACTTACTGAGTAACTCTTACTTCAATTTTAAAGAGTAGCTAATGATGAGTTCATGATTAGTTAATTAAGAATGGAGTGAGGAACGAATCAGGAGCCTATTCTAACTCGTAGCTCTGCCAGGAGTTTGTAAGAAGTATCAGTACTGGTTGAAGTGTTTTCCTGTAATGCCTCTCTTTCATGAAGAGGCATTCAGTCTGAATGCAAAGCAAATTTTAGAGGTGATGAAGTTATGAACCAGAAACAAATAGGCCAGTTGGTATGAACTGTCCAACCCTTGGATCTTCGGCTCCATGGCTCTCAGCTTGGTTTGTCATGTTGTCTGATACATCTGCGCGTAAAGCTGTTGAAAAGACAAGATTTATGCAACACCGAGACTCCCATTTGGTTATGGTAAGAAATGTGTGTGTGTGTGTGTGTGTGTGTGTGTGTGTGTGTGTGTGTGTGTGTGTTAAAATATGTATTTGCAGATTAGGGTTGATTTTATGCTTCTTGAGGAGAATCACAAGTGTGACTGGTTGCTGATACATACACGGGCCACCCTCAGTTCTCAGCTGCTACATATTGGGCAGATATTCTAGACTTGTTCTGACAACATCAAACCAAAAAAGTAGAGTTGTATTACACTGCATGGTATGTTTTCCACATGCCTGAAATTCAGTCAGAAATTTAAGGGGATACTGAATGTAGAGCACCCTGATACTGTCTATATTGGCTCAACATCATAAATATGTCTTTACAGAAGTTTTTAATTTTTTTTCTTTTTCCATTTGGCTTCAATAATGAGGGACATACTGATGCTGTTATTTAAAAAAAAAGGAGAATGTATAGAACAAAATGGACAGGGAAAAGTGCACCAGAGGATAGTGCAGCATTTAGGAGAAGAGGTATCACATACCAAATGTCAAAAAAAAATTGAAATTGCATGGGATGTAAAGAAAACTGAAAATAACCTAGTGGTTGATGCAGTGGACACTGTTGGAGGCCAACTGCGGTGTCAGTGTTGTTGAGCCCCAAAGCTTTAAAAATGTTAAGTTCTAGAAGTCTCAATGTTCTCAGTGAAACTGTGGTAGAAGGAACAAGAAATTACATTTATTAACTACTAATATGAAATACATTTGAGATGTATTTGAAATGTAACGCAACCTAAAACCTGAATTTTAGTTCAACATGAAGGAACATTTTTAATAAACACATCTGTAATAGGTCGATTGTCATTGACTCCCAAACAACAATATGTCATGTGAAAGTACCAGCGTCAGGCAAACCCATAGACTGTGGGCAAACCCGACCTTAGGTACATTATGTAAGTCACATGATGCTAAAGAAGTGGTTAATGTTGTGAAACGGTTTGGTTAGGTTTAGGAAAAGATAGTGGTTAAGGTTTTAATAAGAATGTTACGAACAGAAGTCATATAATGTAAGTAAGACAAGTTAACTGAAGTAAGTCAGCCACAAAAATCAAGTGACATAAGTCACCTACAAAAAGTTATTTAACATAAAACTGTAAATAAGTCAATGTTAACTTTTTCTCCACAGGAAAACAAAATGAACAAATTAAACTTTTTAACTGAGCAGAAATACTTTTTGTTTCATATATCATGCCAATTTAACTGAAATATACAGTATGTTCCTGTATAGAGCTGTGCAGTTATTTATTAACCATACTATTTTTATTAGTAGGGTGTTATTCTTGACATATCCCACTTTTTAACCATCAATATGATCATATATTTCCATGTATTGCAGATGAAGATCCTTGCATATGTGACACCGCCGCTCTTCGCGGGTCGTCTGATATGATAAAATTGAGAAATAAAACTAAGTTTAGGTAAGGTTCTGCTGGGGAACAGGCTGCACCAAAACAACAAAACCAGGCTCAGACCAGTACTGTTTATAAAACCAATGCTAATGTATTTAATAAATTAAAAAAAACAATGAACAACAAAAGCAACACCATTAAAAGACCTAAAATGGAAAAAAGGAATTCTCAGTGACTTTTACTACAAGTTTTATTATAAATGACTGAGAATTCCTTTTTAAGTTGGGGGAGTGGCGGCCCCAGATAGAGATGGTGTTAAACTTCCAGCCACTGAATTACTCACAGAAAGCGGACTATGTGTTAGGGTTTTTAGATGGGGTTGCAAGGAGGGAAGTAGTGACTTTGGAGGGGGCTGATAGAAACACACCTGGGAAGATATTTACTTACCTGAATGGGTTGTATGGGGATGTGACTCCAGTGCCTGCACTGAGAGCTCAGTTTTTCAATTGTAAGCAGGAACCGGACCAGTCACTGAGATCCTTCACTTTGCAGCTGAGGGAGTTGTTTGGTCAACTGCGGCAGAGAGACGACAGCTTGAGGCAGGGGGACCTCATTCTCCGGGACCAGTTTGTCATTGGGCATATTCGACAAGCGTTACGGCGCCAGGTCAGAAATGATTCAGACCTTTCCTTCGATGCTGCTAAAGGTGAGGCGCTGGCCCTGGAAGGGGACCAAGAGGAACGATGGTCAGTACCTGTCTGTCACGTTGAGAGGCTGGTGTTTGACACACCAGCAAAGGTAAAAGACTGGAAACAAGAACTCAAACAAGAGATCCTTAAAGAGGTCAGAGAACAATTGGCTGATAACACAAAAACACTGCTAGAAGAGATGAGGACCCTGAATAGTAGATGGAGTGTCTCTGAAAATCCTCATCGACCAGGGCTTATTCTGGTGGTCTGGCACAGCTGAGGCAGGTAGTGAGACTTACAGGGGGTAAGTCACCCCAGGTTTCAGTGGAGCCAAGATGGCCGTCCCCTCTGTAACCACTGTGGAGAAGTAGGGCACATCAAACGCTATTGCACCCGCCAGGCGTCAGCACAGGGTTTTTTAGTTTAGCCAGCCACAGTGGGTCAGAAACCGGAAACCCCCTGAACGACCCTAGTCACCCACTTAAGGAGGCCATCATGGTGAAATCTTGTCCCTGAGCAAGATTCAAAGTAGACGGTGAAGAGGTTGATTGTTTAATAGATACTGGGTCGCAAGTCACGCTATTTAGTGAGAACCTGTGTAACAAACTTTTTAAAGGACAACAGCGGCACCCCGACGACCTTCCGTGGCTGACTCTGCGTGCCGCTAATGGACTAGACATTCAGTTTGTAGGTTACCTGGTGGCTGACTTTGAGATTGGGGGGGGTTACTGTACCATCCAGGGGGGTTGCGATTGTGAGGGATGACTAACAAAGCACTACTGGGGATGAATGTGATTCTCACCTGTTGGGAAAAACTGTTTCACAGTCGTGAGGATTTGCGTCCCCAACCCCAGGCAATAGCATGGGGCAAGGAGTGGGACAGTGTCTTTGCAGACTGCCACAGGATTCAAGCTGCCACCATCCGGGAGAAGTGAGAGAGCACCGCTCGAGAAGCTTGCCGCTATGCCGTGACCATCCCAGCCCAGAGCGAGGCATTGCTGTGGGCTCGGGTCAACGCACCTGCTGACTTGCAGAATCCCTGTGCCCTGTTGAACCCGCGGGAGGAGATATCCAAGTAGAGGTAGCCAGAACATTAGTCACTGTGCGGGGGGGAAGAATACCAGTGCGTGTATGTAACAATCATCCTTTCCCAGTCTCCATATATAGGCACCAGCAGTTGGCCACAGTGTCAGCGACTGATCTAGTGAGTGTTCGGGAAGGCACAGATGTCTCCTTCACGGAGGTGGGCCCTGGGTTGTTCAGGTAAACCAGGGGCAGAGCCAGGAGGCCGTAAGTCAGCAAAGCATCCCTGTACCCCATAGTGACCAGCTGAGTGAAAGACAGCAGCAGCAGCTCCGACAATTTCTAAGTAAGTGGCAGCATGTGTTTTCAGCAAATGATGAGGATTATGGCCGATTTAGGACATAACCCCCTACGTTGTATAAAGAGGTGCGCAGTGTGCTGAAAGGAATGTTGGAGAAGGGAGTCATCAGAGAGAGTTGTAGTCCATGGGCAGCACCTATAGTGCTGGTTCAAAAGAAGTGTGGTGCCTGGCGGTTTTGTGTAGACTATCGTAAGCTCAACAGTGTTACACACAAAGATGCTTTCCCCCTGCCACGTGTTGAAGACTCCCTAACTAGCTTAACCAAAGCTGAGTGGTATTCCATATTAGATCTGGCGAGTGGTTATTGGCAGGTTGAAGTAGAGGAAGCAGACAAAGAAAAAACTGCATTCACCACACCTCTCGGGTTATTCCAGTTTGAGAGAATGCCTTTTGGCTTGTGTAATGCTCCGGCTACGTTCCAAAGGTTGATGTGTCTAGGTAGCCAGTTATCAGATTCAGCGTTAGTTTATCTCGACGATGTGATCATCTTCTCTGCAGATTTTGCCACCCACCTCAGTCACTTGGAAGCTGTGTTTCAGTCCCTTGAGCGCTACGGCTTGAAACTTCACCCTGAGAAGTGTCATCTCTTTCAGAAAGAGGTAAAGTTCCTGGGCCATGTGGTTAGTGGGCAGGGCGTGTCACCGGACACTGAGAAAGTGGCCGGAACAATGGAAAAAGTTGAACTTGAGAGACGGTGTTGTGTGTTGTAGTGTGAAAGACCCACTGACTTCTGAGATTCTCCAACAGATTGTGGTGCCTGAAAGACAGACCAAGCCTCTTTGGGAGGCCTACCATGGTATGGAGGAAAGTGTCCTGGCCTGGACGAGAACATGCTCCCAGTGTGTACTTCGTAAGACTCGGCCTGAAGGTAAGGCCCCACTGGTCCCGATTGTTCCTAAGGCCCTAGTGCATATCTTGGCCATAGACTTTTTAACAGTGAACTTCCCCACTGAACGGTACCAACAGGTGCTGGTCGCGACAGACTTGTTCACTAAGTATGCGTGGGCCATTCCTACCCCCGACCAGACTGCACAGACGACGGCCCGGGCCCTGTGGGACCATGTGATACTTTCGGTTGCCCAGAGACTATTAACTCAGATCAAGGTGCAAATTTTGAGTCCCACTTGATTAGAGAACTGTGTAATATATATGGGTGCAGAAAGAGCCACACCGCCACCTATAACCCGCAAGGGAATGGGGTGTGTGAACGATTTAACCAGACTCTATTGAACTTGAACAATGGATTTCTCGGGACTAGAACCCATTGGTGGGGGGGGGGGCTGTTTGGGAGCCGTTACTATAGCCACTAGAGGTCTGAGGTTTGGGGGTCCTTGGACCATTATTGTTATTATTATTATTACAGATAACGCCCAAAAAGCTTAAAGAGAAAACTTGCTTTAGTAATTCCTCCCCCAACGGGTCGACACAGATTTTTGTTCGTTCTGCAGGGAAGGTGATTAGCTGCAATCTACCATCCTTCCAGGACCTGTACGCTTCTAGAACTCTGAGGTGAGAAGGAAAGATTGTGGCTGACCCCTCCTACCCCGGATACAATGTGTGTTGTAGATTTATATTCCACTGCTCAGGGCCAATAAACTGATGAGGATGACAGTGGTGAGTATGGTAGATGAGCTATCGCGAAAACACTTGCATGTTATGGATTTACAGTGTATAGACAATTAACATGTATAACAGTGGCATAGTACAGTCTTCCTGTATTTATTTGCTAACTTCCTAGCTATCAGTTTTATCAGTGCTTTATCATTGCGCATTAGTAAACAACCGGTTTCCACCTGGTTTTCTAACAGAATGAGATGAGTAGCTCTCATCTGCAACATTAAACTGATTTCACCATACAGAGTTTTCTAGTCAACTTATTTAGTTTACCTGAGCTTACAGTGAACATTTGGTTGGCTAGTTGACAAAAGCTCACTGCTTCACTGTGGTGAATGATGCTAGCTCGATAGCTTAGGCAGGGCACAAAACACAAAAGGTTTAATAGAAGGGAAAACCCTGCCACCTCTTTATGACTTTGTGTGGTGCATAAAATCACTTCACAAAATCTTCCAGTCAGTACCTAGGGAGTACATTTCAGCTTTACTCCTATACAAAACATTTCTCAGGTAGACTAAAATAAAGAAATTGCTGATAAAATTTCAATTCAACAACTAAAGCTGCAAGCAGAGTCGGACAGGCCCTCGCAGTTGAAGCATGTCAGGGCATGCCGCAGCTCTGCCCACATAGCTCTGACTTGTCATACGCTTGGGATGCTGCACAAAGGACTAAAACGTCACTTCCTGTGTCCACTAGGTGGCGCTAGAGAACACCCAGTAACTATACGTTATATCCCAGCACATCAAGTATTGAACACATTGTGAAACTTTCATGTATGATGAATGATGCATGATGATTGATGCATGATGATTGTCACACAGAGCTTACTTCCTACTGCCAGTAGGTGGCGCTATTATTATAACTGAATATTGGCATGTATATGCAATACGTGATATTGCACACATCGAAGTTCTGTAAAGTTCTTTATGTCCAATGTACACTTTATTTCTCTTCTTGCAATAAAGATTTAAGGAGGAAAAATAAAATACTATGATTATTCCAAGTAGGAGAAGCTACTTTGGCCGACACTCTCCATTGGCTTTAGTGCTAATTAATACATGTGGGCCTCCATTTGTCCAAATTTCACTTCTCTTCTTACTTCTAATAAACCAGTCAACTACTACTACTGTTACTTGTTTTTGTTGTTCTTATTGTATAGTATTCAGCGTAGTGACGAAACGTGCTCTATGGAGACTTTTGACAATTTGGGCTACTGTAATGGCACAACATGGCGACATCCATGTAAGAGGATCCGCGGTGCATGTAGATAGAAATGGCTCATTCTAAGTTAATAAAAACACAACAGTTCATTATGTAAGGTCTTCATACACCACTGAAAACATAGATATGGATATTATATTGCATTTCTGTCAATAGATCTTCCTAAATATTACACACTGAACGTTTAAGAAAATCAATAGTTTTAATGCAGTGTATTCTACCATGTCCTTCTACCCCTTTAAAATTGGAGGTCATGATGATCTTTGACCCATGTACCCCTTCCTTCACAACTTCACCACCTCCAGTCTGCTGTGGGACCGTCCTGCTGAGCATGTCTATCCACTGCCCCCAGAGGGGGTCCCAGTTTCAGTATGGACTCCTTCTCTCTCTTGATCCACCTCACACACACATACATCTCCCTCTGAAAGTCATGCTCCTGAGTGATGGAGTCAGCTGGGTTTGTCTCAAAGGGAAAAGGCGCCTTCTCAGTCAAGCTGGTGGGGGTCTCCCCATTTCTCCCTCAGCCCTCTCAGTCCTTTAATAAGGCCTTTCTCTAGGTGTCAGAAGGAGATGGGAGAGGGGCCCCTAAGGGGAGGTCAGGGTCACAAACAAAAGAAAGTTACACTGAACATTTGCACAGTTAACTCTTAAACTGACCTGTTTCGGGTATAACTTTCTTTATGATGAGTCATGTTCAATTGAAACTAAACTGATGCTAAAAGTGTTGCATATTGGAGTGAGAAAAATACAACTACAGCATTGTTGTTCTTCTTTTATTCTTTACACACATATCACACATACACACATCTCCTGGGGGTTGTTGAATTATAGTTATATTAGTTGTAAGGCATCCATCATGTATGTGGAGTGACCTTCTTAAATTGCTACCTCTGATTAAATACCAGAAACAGTCTTTCACTGAGCTAATTGACAATTCTGCGCACAAAAGTCAAGTTACTAACAGATAGAGAAAAAGGAGATGACACTCTCTCCAAGTCTCTTTGGAGCGGGACAGAACTTGTTGAGACAGTGTTGTGAGGTGGTTAATGGTAGCCATTAGTTTTACTGACACTCAAAGAGAAGTATATTAAAAGTGATATGTGCTAATTCTCCAGACTCAGGGCCAGTTTAATTAAGGATACTGTTCAGGGAGGAAGTCACACTGAGGTGGAAAATAGGATTGTGATACTAAAGAAGAAAAAATCCCAGTGTAGGCAAATGTCAAGGATTAGAGTTAAAACACAAAAGTGTGTGTTTTGGGGACATAACTTTCCCACACAAGTACGCACACACCCAAACCCTTCACACACTTTTCTTTTCTCAGTCTGTCGCAGGAGTTATTATTGAATGTTTTTCACAGCCGCCATGTTTCCCCACAAAGGGTTGCTTGTTTGAGTTGTGCTTGCTCAGTTTATTAAAATAGATGTTGCACTAAAGTGATCAAACCCACTAAATCTAAGTAGTCACTCTGAAAATATTTAATATGCTCCATCAGCCCAAAAGCAACAAGCTGCCTCTTAGCCTCCCCTCACTGCCTGCACTTTAAAACAACACACACAGATGGTGTGGAATGCGACCATATCTCCCCAATAAATCCCGGCTTTTGATTTTTCTGCAATGTCTCTCGTGGAAAAATGCCCTCTCTGCATGGAATGTCTTTCAGCATTTGCTTTGGCCATATGTGACTGATATTGCTTGAAAAAACTGAATGCAGACATTGTTTAGCAGAGAGAGAGTGAAAGGGCCAATAATGTTGGTGTTGTGTTGGCCCAGACCTCCTTTTTGCCACGTGAGGCTTTATCTTCTTCCCTCATCAGGCAGTCTGTTCTCTGTTATTATTGCTGACCTCTGGGTGCATTAGCCAGCAGAGAGAAAGCTATTTTACTCTTCTATAATTTCCCAGATTGTGTACATTGTGCTTTAACTGTGTATACATACTAGTTTAACATGGGTTTATGTTATGATCATTACTTGCAAGGGACCCCACCAGTTTTTGACACTGCAACTTTTCTTATACGGTAAATGCTTTATGCTAGTGTAAATACTTCTACTACAGAGGGCTTTACATTAGAGGGTGATTAGTCCCATGGTTTCCATATAACCAAAATAAAAGTCCACCACTTTTTTGAGAAATAAGCAAAAACATCCGTGTTCTGCCTAACATGAAAACAAACCCAACATTCATAATATCCACAAAATAAATGACCCGCTCCCTCTGAACTCTGGGGGAGCCGTGTACAGTGTAACATAATATGCATTCAAAGTGTCGGACGCACAGGCCTTTGCTCTGTCCCACAGCAGTGCCCTCCCGCTCGACTCCAAATAATGACACTTGGAGCAGCACTGTCATCCCCGTGTCCTGTTCTCACCCCCTAGCAACACCGCCATCCAGCCCCGCCTGTCCTTTCATCTGAAGAAAGTGCCCATTGTGTGGGTAGATTGTTGCAAAAAAGTGGTGCAGCTATGCCCAGGGCGGAGGGTGCTGAGTTCCTGTCTCGGAAAAGAGGACATCACTACCTTGTTATGATTTCAAGCTCTTTGGTTCAGTACTCATAGTTATCTCTGAAAAGATTGTGTTGTTGAGAGAAATGGAGAGCACTAATTTCTATGATAGAGCCAGCAAAAAATGAGCAAAGCCAGCAATCAAAATGGAAGCATTACACACTCCCTCCAGGATTTCATGATCGCAACTATTAACACAAATTTAACATATCCCTGTGAATTCAGTGCAACTTTTTTTGACCAATCACCGCAGCTTTTCCACAAATTTGACATATCATCAACATCGTCATACATCAGTTGGTCACTTTCTTGTTTACAAGACGCAGCAGACATGTGTGATACCATTTTCTCACATTTGCAGACACACAAAATGTGCAGTATTGTGGTCAAACATAAAATAAAATCATCTATTGACTACAAAAACACTTGCCACTGCAAAACATACACGTAGAATGGTAGAAATTCATAAAGGATGTCAGAAGAGACAAATCACTGTGACACAGGCTGTTGTATCCTGGTTAATTGCAAGTGCTGGAATAATCAAGGTAAGCTGTTTTAAATATGCATGGTTAGGGTTAGGGTTAGGTCAATGAAATCCTGGAAGGACTGTTTAATGATCAGTGTTGGGCAAGTTACTCAGAAATTGTAATAAGTCACTAGTTACTTATTACTCCTTAAAAAAGTAATAACATTACTTTACTTATTACTGGGTGATAAAAGTAATTAGATAAGACTAGACTGGGCTTTAATGCATTACTGCCCAGCGTTAACACTGTTAATGATTCAACTATAATTCTACAGTTAAAAAAGTCACATCTACCTTTGCAGTTTTCACTTATTTCTACAATTTCATGGCAAAAAAATGCCTTATTAGCATAAAAACCGGTAACAAGAGCGAAAAGCTAGCCCACTGTGTCCACAGGCAAAAGATCTGCCACCACTAAAACTCACAAACTAACAAGTTAGATCTTATTTATTTAGTTCGTACAAAAACCAGAGTGTAAAAATGAGAAGATGTGGAAAGAAAGAAAGAAATAGTCTGGCGCATGACTGCCTGTAGAACTTCAACATGCTGTGTCCAGTCATTACAGCAAGCTCAGCTAACAGGCTGCTAGCTCCATATTTATGGTACAAACATAACTCACCAATATGGCCAATGAAGAATACGTTTTCCCAAATGCCAAACTATTTTTTTTAATAAATAATATAAAATTTATACAATTTGTTTCTCCAGCTTATTGTGCTCAGTGCTGCTGAGATCGTTTAGTAATGAATACCTATATACTCAACTTGCCCTGACTCAACTCATCTGCCGGTTCCTGTACATACTCACTGCACTATACATGTATTATACATATGTTCTATATAATTGCTTTGCATAGTGATATAAATACTTCTCTGTCTCAATTCATGTCTAATTTCTGCTAAATAAAACACACATAAGTATTCATACTTATACTGCAAAAATGGCTTTTAAAAAGTAGAATCTTGCAAGAATATTAACAGCATTTTCTTACAAGAGTTCATTCTTCACTGTGTGCGCCTCACTGTTACTTTTCCCCCTTTCACTTTCTCTCTGGAAAATCCTCTTCAGCAGGGTACACAAAGCCTGTCTTCACCGTGGAGGAGAAGGAAGCTTTGGGAGACTGGAATACCAAGGCTCTCCGCGTCAGAGAATCAGAATGGAAAGTCATTATAATCCCCACCAAGGCGCTGACATGATATTTACAGTGTGTTTGTGAATTTACAGAAGGAAAAACTGCCTGTAGCATCTTTGCCCATGAACAGGATGGATCGGGTCCCATCAGGATCCCACTGTGCCACGTGCTGTCAGATGGTGTTGTCATGGTGATGACTTGACAGGTTTCCATGACCCCAACACCAGTACTAAATTACCCCTCTCCACACTATCTTCAGGTTGCTACTTGGCATGTCCATTGATAGTGATGCATATTTCAATAGCTCTCTGTGTTTTGTTTTCTATTTATGACTTCTGAGTATAGTTCTGACCTTGTCCCAACCGTCCAATCTGGGATGGTATCCTATCCTCACTATGTATTTTCTTCCTGGTGGTCTTGGCTGGGAGAGGACCACTGCAGGAGAGAGATGAGTTCCTGTCTTTGAAGTTGAGAGCCTCTGACAGGAGGCCCGACTTGGCCTGACTGACAGAGCCAGCCTGCCTGACAGACATCAAATAGGCAGGTCGCCCACATCCTACAGGGACATTTCAAGCACCCATCCCCCCCACACACTCTTTCTGGACCTCTCAAGCCACCCATCCACTTCAAACCTTTTTTGTTGAACTTGTAATTAAAACCAGGCAGCCTGCAAACAGAGGTGAGTTGTTTGGGCTACAGACGTGCTGCTGGGGTCAAAGGCTATGTCGGGTTTGAAGCCCCTTTTGTGGGATGGGACCGGCCCCAGATGAACAGGGACACAGGCTCCATGAAGGATTAAAAGATGAGAGAAAGAGGAGGGCGTGGAGGGGATGTTGAGCCAAATTCATGTTGTGTACACAGTGAAGAATTACAGAATGCGTCCATTCACCATATTAGTTAAAGAATAGGATAGGAATACAAGGTCTTACAGGTCTGAATCATTTTTTTAATAATTTGAGACTAAATAATGAATTAACTGTGAGGAACAGAGTTGTTAAACCTACCAGTTAAGGCTCTGGATGACCATACAAGGTACAATCAGTTAAACAACACTTTTGTCACTGACTTTTCTGGATAGGAAAACTAACATTGGAGGAAAAAGAAAACGTAGTTATCCTCAAACTGAACCTTTCAGGAAATTTTATGTGAAATCTCTTAAGGACCTCCATGTTGTGTGATACATCCTTGTGTCGTTTAAGTGCTAGTGAGTAAACATGACCAAACTGTCCTTGGGTCTTTGTTTGTGCGACACGTTAAAACATGACGTTTATTAGCTTGGTATCCCTTTTCATAGGGGCTTTTAGCTCCATTAGACTCTTACGTTGCCCCTTTATATGTCTAAGAGTGTTTATCTAACTATGTTGACTAGAGTGGACAGAGGGAAGGGGAGGGAGAGGGGGAGGGTTTGAAACACAGCATGCCAAAACTAGTCACTCAGCAATCTATTAGTGACAAGCCATCCTGTCTGAAATGTCAAAGTAAGCCTTTTGGCTGTGACACACCCAGCCCTCTCATCAGCTCCGATCTCAACAAACATTGGCTAGTTATGTTCACTATTCCTCTAATTGGTAATTTGCCTAATGGATGTGAACTCAAGTGTCTGAAGTTATCTGGGCTATGGGGGGGCAAAGAAAGTAGAGGGGTGGAGGTCACACTGAAGACCCCCTCAGGGGAATTTCTGCTCCGTCTGAGCACTTTACAGGATTATTTAGGCTAACTTTCATCTCCGTTGCTGGGGCTAGGGGCTCGCAGAGTGCTCTGACCTTATGACCTCCGCCTCTGTTCCTTTCTCTCTCTTTGGAAGGAAAGTTCCAACATAAGTGTCTCTCCTAACTGCAGTCTCATAACTATCATTCTGGCTAAGCTCACCGCCAGGTTTGCCCTGCAGCCAAAAGATGGGTGTCATTAACAGAGTAAGAACCCACAAGGTCAAGTTTGGCCTTTTTCAGGGAGGTTAAGAGGAGCTTCTGCTGGGCTAGAGGAGTGTCTCTCTGGGATATTGCGGTTGATGATAGCAGGATGCCAGTGTCAATAATTCTTCATTTTCTTCAGTTCAAAGAATTTGCACCGCATGACTTTTGTGTACAAAATGGTTTTCTATGTGTACTGTGTAAAAGCTTAAATTAGTCTGAGTGTTGAATTAACTTGTTTAGACATGGATGTTAATTAGGCCAGCTTTAACTTGGCAGGGACACCTGACATATGCAGATAATGATACAATGAACCTCAAACATTCAATTTACACTGTTCAGTGCAATAAATACTGGGTCTGTTCAAGCTCCTCTCCTGTGTCCTGAACCAGGTTCCAGTTTGGATTCGGGAGGAAGACACCATCTCCACATTTAAGAGTAGGCATAAGACTTTCCTCTTTGATAAAGTTTATTTAGGGCTGGCTTAGGTGAGTCCTGAACCATCCTTTAGTTATGTTACTATAGACCGAGACTGCCAGGAGACTTCCAATGATGCACTGAGCTCCTCTCTCCTCCTCTTGCTTTCCAAGCTAATAATACATGTTACTAACTCGACTTCTTCCCTCTCCCATAGTTTTGTGCTTTCTCACCGATCTCCTTTCTCCTTCTGTCGCTTTCTGCAGGTGTTTCTGGCTCTGGAGCTGTTGAGTCTGGATCTGTGCTTCCTGCTGCCCCCATGTTCTTATTCGACACCTGCTGCTGCAAATTTATTATTACTATAAGTCCTATTTATAATATCATTAATATTACTATAATGATCAATTATCTCTCACTCTTTGGGCAGAAGGCTGCCCACCCTGAGTCACGGTTTTGTTCAAGGTTTCTCTTCCTTCTAAAACTGAGTCTTTCTTTGCCTGTGTTGCAAAGTGCTTGCTCGTGGTGGGAATTGTTGGGTCTCTGTTAATAATATTATAAAAAGTCTAGGTCTACTTTACATGAAAAGTGCAATTTAATAACTTTTGTTATGAATTGGCTCTACATAAATACATTTAAATTGATTTGTTTATTAGAGTGAAACTTGGTAGGAAATGTTTGCCAATGCCTATGGGGGGCATGGTCACCTAAGGACCTGGGTAAATGTTGGAGATCAGCATGCAGCCCCTTGACTCTAGTCTCACACTGCTTACGTCCTTATGAAGATATGTAATTGTATTTTGTCTGGGCCTTTCAGCATGTGTATCAGATATTGAATTAGTGTGGGAAGATGAGGGCTGGTGGGACGGCCCTTGCTGGCTAGGGGGTTAGGGAGGGGGTCACTGGAGACAGGATGGACAGGTCAGGGCTATCACTGTACATACAGTATCACTGTACTGTGTATGTTTCAATGTAGTTCCAAAGGAAATGGCTGTCTGACGGCAAGGTAAAGCGAAGTTGTGGCAACTTGGTTCTGTGTATAACTGGATCTTTAGATAGATAAGACAGTAGAATGAGGGTTATTACCAGTGTGTGGAAAATCATCATTTGAAATGAATCTGCTTTACTGAAACATTAATTAACCTTAGGAGTCAACAACCAACCAAACTGAAGTGAGTGCCGTTGACCTGCTGCGCATTCTCGCATTCATGCATTCACATCAAGGATGGTGCGTTATGCTAACACAATAACGCAGCGTTACTTTGATTAGTAACTGTAATATTATTACTGTTTTGGAAATAGTCCCTTACACTACTAGTTACTGGGAAAAGTTATGATACTACAGTAACACGTTACTGCCAACACTGATAATGATATGCACAAGACATATAAAATACTTCCTATAGAATATTTTAATTGATAAAAAACATCAGCAACATTGTTGACAAAGCAATCTAACCTCAAAGTCTCTTTATTAGCTGGTGTGGACCTTCAATCATGAATCATGAATGTGTGCTCAGAGAATATGGAAATATGAACAGCTGAAATAACATGACAACAGGGAAAACTTGAGAGAGAAAGATCATGTGCTATGATCAACAGCTTCAGAACAGCTGTTTAATATACCTTGAGGTGAGATTGCTGCTGTTTCCAACATCAATAATGAACCACAATTCATTATGAACAACCTGATAAATTGTGGACATACTGTCTAACTTTAAAGTAATTGAAGGAGAATTACAAAGAGTTCATCAGAGGTTTAAAGCTCTCAGATTAATTCATGTTCATACTGGTAGTTTTGCCATCACATCATATGATTACTTTGGTATTACTGTATATTGTCTGCTACATAGCAGAAGGGAGTTGCAAACAAAATTTCACTTTACAACCTATTGTTATGTGACAAAAAAGTTATTTGTTGGACTGGTACATTACTGGGAATAACAGAGTTGAAAGTTGAAAGGTACTATACAGATTTTCTCTGATTACTATCACAAACACATTACAAATACTACACCCACCATTAGATAAGTAATTATTGTCCATATGTAGGTATGTCATAGTAAATGAAATAATGAAAGACTAGTGAGAGAGAGGGCCCCTTTTGCCAGCACACAACTGGGAGAGGGTGTCACGTTTGGCTCTGTTGCCAGGATACCAGGGTCACCCCCTGTTGCCGGCAGTGTTCATTGGCCAGTCTGTGGTTATGAGAAAGAGAAAGGGGAGGTAGAGCACGAGTGCTGATCAAAGTTTAGCCAGTGTCCTGCTGCTCTCCAAATAAATCCCCCCACCGCTGGGGTCCCAGTGCCAGCCTTGTTTCAATAAGTCTCCCTTATTGTACACACGGCCAGGGGTCTTTGAGCTGAGCCATTCACTGTTTGCTTCCCACAGGATTACATATCTAAATATATAATGTAAGAAGAGCCTCTACTGCATGTGTGTGTGTGTGTGTGTGTGTGTGTGTGTGTTTACACGTGTGAGAGGCATTTAGTGATTCTGTTAAATTAACCAGAGCTGAAGTGGATCAGTATGTTGAAGGGCCCACCTCACATTGGCTGCTCTTGCATGTTTGGGGATTTACCAGTGATCATATTGTGCACCTACCTTCATACCTTTAGCCAAAAAAATGTTTCACTGCAAGATAAAGTTGTCCAAACTCTCCTTCTTTATTTTCAAAAATTCTTATAAGGGAATACCACCAAAATCTTGGGGGTACAATACTTAGTACTGCTATCTTGCCAGGAGGGAGATAAGAAGATTAATATCAGTTTCATCTGTATGTTCTGTACACAGACTGGTCCAGGAAGTATTGGCAAAAAATACATCCTCCAGCAGCTCAGAGTCAGTCAGTCTTGTTTACATTTTCTATCTTGTTCTAGATCTTGAAAGTACTTCTTCTCATGGAAGTGAAGTTTGTGATGTTCACAATCTGGAAAACTTTGAAATGTTTTCAAATGTATGGTTTGATCATGGAGATACCAGTCCAAAGTACACTGAATTTGATTTAGTTGGCATGGTGAGGTATAGAGTTAATAACTATAGATTGTTTAAGATTGTTTGTTGTCTATTTGTGAACCTTGAGTTTAGAATATTTTAAGAAGAATATGAATTCCCAAGGTCAAAAACCTGTCTCCATGAGTATTATTATATATAGATTTTTCCTAGAGTTTCCAAATTAAACAATACTATAGAATTTGTACAATCACTGAAAATTAGAAATTTTATTTTAGAAATTTTCATAAAATGAACCAATCTTGTGAAGTTTGTTAAACTAATAATGGCTACTTTTAAATTGCTGTTGAGTATTTCACAGTGTGCTTGTTTGCTTATTTGTTTATTCATGTATCTGCTTAAAGTTTACCTACTTACTATGACTACTATGACTACTTGAGTGATCACTGTGAATTAAAAAAAAGCATATATATATATTAACATAATATGCTAAGTGTGCTCAGCTAAACACATCCTAATATTACCACTGTGCTGAATGCTGACAGATATCATTTATTTCAATCTTATCACCTGATTAAGAACTTTCCCAAAATGCAGTACTATTTCTTTTATTATCGTTTATTGTCTTGAGCAACCTGTGGGAAAGTGAGTATTGCCCCCCCCCCTCAGTAGGTGAGGTGTTTGTTGATACCACTGCATGCCTGGACTTCTGGGGTTTCTAAATGGCCTACAACACTGTAGATATGAGTCCAGACTAATAGGCGGTTGGGGTTCCTACTGTCAAGCCTGATGGAAGCCAAACGCTGCAGTGAGTAATTTCATATATATAGTGGCAGGTGGGACTTGTTGGACATGCCTACTCTCTCCTTTACAAATGGTGGGTAATGTTCCTGACCTCCTCACCCCACCGGGGGCCTTGGCAGCTGGGGCGCCTCAACCTATGCAACCCATACCACTGACTCCCTTATGTGTGTACTGTGTGTGTTTGTGTGTATGAATGTGCATTTGTGCCTGTTTTTATAAATTGCCTCATGGCCACCTGAGTTTTCCTTTATCCCAGCCCATTTTTCAGCTCCGCCACACACAGTCTCCCATGTACAGCTGTACAGCTCCGCACCTGAATCTGTTGCATTATCCCCACGCTATTATTCCTGATCTACCATTAGAAACAAATCGGCTTTGTTCAGTCAGTACACCCCCATTTCCCGCAAACCCTGTGGTGACACGGTCACTGTTGTGCCTCTGCGTTAGGGGGGGATAAATCACACTACCAATTGGTATAAACATGTCAGCATGTAGGCGCGAGGTGCAGTGAGGAGATCCAGGGCTACTACTGAGGTTTGTGAGGATGGTGGGGGCCTGTGCCACACATCAAAGATAGGGGGTCACAAATCTGCTCAGCTGCCATAATGGGAACATAAAGGTGACATATGCTGAGACAGTGTGGAATGTGTTGTACTTGACCGTCAGGAGACAAGATATGAGCCTGAGTGCTCCTGCTGCTATTGTAACGTCATGTCTTAGAGGCAGCAAGTGGAGAAGAGAGGCGGGAGGTCAGGCGTCATGGTGATACGGCGTGGGATACCGTCATGTCTGCAGCTGCTGTGTGGTAAGTAAGATGAAGAAAGATGAAAAGAAAGAGTGGTAAGGGAACAAAAGTGCCATACATAAAAAGAGGTAGAATTGATGAGACAAAGAGCAAAAGAGAGAGAACAGAAAAAGCAAGGCAGCAAGTAGGCAGCACAGCAATGTGTAATAAGATGTTACAGTAAATGACTAATGTATGCCTCATATGGAGAGGGACAGAGGGACAGAGTGTCTCCATATCCTCAGGCCACAGGGCTCGGCTCAGTGAAGTGTCCCACACTGAAGACATTAGGGCTTTTTGATGAAGCCGAGGGCTTCACACCAGGCACGGGCACGCAGATAAACTCCCAATCTCTCTGCCTGTGCTAAAAGCCTCTCTTGTCTGGGTCAGGGAGCGCTGAGCTGAAGGATAGGCTGAGGACGGCAGGGCTGTGAGAGGAGCTTCAGGGTATTGAACAGGGCACACAGGAAGCCCTGGTCTACCAGCTACCTCAGGGTGTGCTACGTGGTGGCCAAGAAACACAATATTCATTGTTTTCAGTAAATACAAGCACTTAAAGCAAAGTATTTTTCTCAAAATGAACAGAAATAGGAAGTCAAATGTCATTGTCAACTGCCTACTGCCAGCTTGCGGTGTTTGCTGACAGATGTTAAGCTTTGTTCTTTTACATCTAACTGTGGTAAAAGATATTGAAAAGTCCAGAAAAATAAATGTATATGTTTGGACTTCTTGTTTCTCCCTCCAACAAATAGGTGAATAGACAAGGGCTTTCCTCTTCTCAAAGAGCAGTTAGGAATCAACAGAGACTTCTCTGGGAGAGAAGAATGTACAGCCAATTCTTCGGTTTGGCTGAGCAATTCTTATTTCCCTCTTGGCTTCCTTTTCATATTCAGTGGGAATAATATTTAATGACTTTGCAAAATACAACAGTCATGACATTTAATTAAATACTGAAAATGAATGAAGAGTTTTCATCATTGAAAATTCTGAAGAAGAGAAGGCTTGAGTGTGTATTACTGTTAAAGCAGCAAGTTTTTTTATTTGAAAATAACAGCTTCAAAATCATTTTGATGGTACACTGACTTATAATAGGGTGAATGGAGTCACACAGCATTGGAATCCTGGGCAAGACATTTATCATGACAACGGCGTAATGGTTTACGGCACCAACACGACTCTTGAGCAAGCAAAGTGAAGAAGCAAAATGTATAAAATATACAATGGACATCATTTGGAAGAAGCTAGCTTCTCAGTATGGATGTCATGGGAGAGGCTGAAAGAGACCAAAGAAGACGTGTGAGCACTTCTTCACAAAAGAGTGATAATCAAGGGACCACCTGGTGTCAAGTAACTCTTTAATATGAAAGATTTCTGTTTGTATTTTCTGTGTGTAATACCATGCTAATTTGCTGATATCAAATACAGTGTATCTCGAAATATCAGTTAGTTCAATTCCCGCTGGTGTGTGATAACTTTACATTCATATGGAGAAAAGTATGGTTTAGTAAGCCATTGAAATGTTCTCTATTTTGAGTAGATTAGCTGTATCTTTGAGTTTTTTACTTGTTAATTTATTACTTAAGATGTTATCTTAGAAATGTCTGCTTTGCGAAATTGTGTAACTGATTTTTTTTTTTTTTACTATTTTTTTTCTACCTCTTACAAATAAAAATTTGAATTTAGTTAAGTTCAGTTTACTCAGGTTTACTTTTGCAGCTGTGGTCTGTGACCTTACTTGGTCTGGTATGAACAGTAGCTTATGTTAGCTTATGTTAGCACACTTTAGAGATATATTGTTGTGTAGCTGAAATTGCAATTGTCAGTTCACTGACTTTTTAATTCTTCTGTGCTTGTGCTACTGTCACACTTGGTTTTGCCATTTATAATCATCCCTTCATTTCAGCTGTAGTTACATAACTTTGCATTAAAGCCGCATTAAACGATTTTTTTGCCACATGCTGGCAGTGGGACGTAACACTGACATATTTTCACTTTATGAAGTTGTTTGTTTGAAGTATGGAAACATATTAACAAATAAGTATCCATTTGTACAAAGAGCAATGTTGGCCTTTATTTGGAGTCGTGTTTCTGGCCACCTGATGCATGTAAGTCCAATATTCACTTCTTTTAGCTTTGTTTTGGTCTCCACCAATATCAATATAAAGCCATGTATATAAAGTGATGTGCAGCTCTTTAGCTGTTGAATGTTTGTGGTTGTTTTGTGCAGCTTTAAAAGTGTTTCTTCGCAGTAGAAAGTAAATAGAGTTGATAGTAATGAGTGTGTTTACAGAATGTTTCTGTTCATGTGCTTCAGGTGTGTCTGCAGTGCGTGTGTATATACTTTGTGACTCTGTTGCCCTCAAACTGTCATTGATTTTGCATAGTCAAGGTTCCGTCAAGGTTCTGCAATTTCTGTCAGCATGTTCTCTCTTTCCACCGATCTGCCTCTCAAGAACCTGACCAAGTGTCTGGGAAACACAACCACAGTCCCATGCAGTCAGCTGGCTTTGTCTCCTACAGCTTGGGGAATGGACAGAGGTCACAATGGCCAGTTTGGTCTGGTCATTTGGACATGGAAGACTTGGTTATCCCTGAGGTTACAAAGATAACAGGTCAGCTTGCCAAAGGCTTAAGTCATGGTATGGAGAAGAAGATATTGACATATACATGTGGAGCTGATTTTTGCTTTCTAACGAAGAAACAAAAGAAGTTGTTGACAAAACTCATCCAGCTTTGATAGATATTTGTTCAACAAAATATGTTTAATTCATGCTCCACTGCCTTCTACCTAAAGAGTTCCTAGCATTGATATCATCGTTTGATAGCTGAGCCGGCCAAATAAACCTGCTAACCCTAAAATCATAAGGACACAAATTATGTTACCGGAGAAAGGATAATCACAACCAGACTCAAGTTTCCTTTACACACTCAAGGAGAGCTTTCCTAATCAAACATGCAGTTCATCTCTCTGTCCTGACAGTGGCGGTCTTGAGTGGATCCTGTATCAGAAAGCCTGTGAGAAAGGAAAGAGGCTTTTCAGCCTCCACATCAGTTCTAGAGAATGTGTACAAAATAGAGTGCCAGCAGCTTTGCAGTTGTATTTGACAGGCCAGATGTCTCTTCTCAGATTTTCTATGGAGTGGCTGAGAAATTATATCAAAATGTATTCTTGTTCTGTGTTCATTTAACTGAAATAAATAGCTTTTAGTTTTCCATTCTTACCTGTCATTTGTGCACAATCTGAAACTCTTAAATGTTGCTTTATCTCACTAGATTCTGGCAAACAGAAATTACAGCACAATTCATCCAATCAGCATCAGGTCCATATCTCCTGTTTCCTGCCTGAGCTCGGAGGCTAATCGATCAAAGGCAAGCTAATCCTCACTCTGTGTCCAGTCTCAGGCAGTGTGAAACAGCCAACGCTCAGGGGGTTTCTCAAGGAAGAGATGACCTCTGACCCCTAACTGACTGCAAGTCCTGAGACAGGAAAAGGTCAGGGGGTCGTAACAGAAACTCATTCACACTACACAGCACTGGGCTACAGGGGGAGGTGGCCTCCCGCTGGGTGTCTGTGAGCCTTCGGTAGCTAAACAGCCGCTGTATGGGTCCAGGCAGCGGTATCAAAGCAGATATCAAGCTGTCGGGAGTCTAGACAGTGAAGTATGTGCCTCAGAGAACTCGATCTACCTTGATATGTTATCTAGCAATGCTAATGTTTATTATAAACACTGTGTAGCCAACAGAGTTTATAAAAAGTAATTTCTCTGAACAACAAATGATACAGGATACTTTACCAAAGAACTTCAAAACCGGACAGAGAGAAAGCAATTAAAATAATAGACACTATGGCTTCCTCTGCCTGTATAAGTCCTCTATAGTTCAAGAATATGTATAGAGAACATCTTATTTAATCAAAAGTGGCTAAAATGTACTCATACAGTATATAGATGAAGTAAGTGACACATGACACAATTTAATTCAATTAATTAGGGGTCCAAGACCGAGTGGGCTGGGAACCTGTGAATGCAAGGCATTGCGGTTCCCAGTACCAGCGGAGCTGGTAACCCTATTGTAATCGTTCTCGTTTTTATTATTTATTTCTTCCGTACATAAAACTCATACTGCGGCCTAGATGGTAAGTGCTAGGGACGCGAAACTCATAGGATAGGTAAAACTCTTGTCAATGACCTCAGCCGAAAAAATTCACACACGTCCACCTCTAGGGGGCGGTATAAGCAAGGTCAACACGTTTGGGCTTGGAACTCCCGCCTACGAAGGCGCATATTAAAAACCTTATATCCACGCATTTGGGGGATCGAGCTGAATCTCCTGGTATAGGCCATGTCCATTTCCGCTATTTTAATTAACGATGACGTTTTCATTTCACTAAATTGCGAAAACTGGAAAAGCTATTTTAATTAACTCCTCCGAAGCCGCAAGTCCAATCACCACGAAACTTGCCACGGACCATCTCTGGACTGAGCCAATAAATGTTTGTAGATGTAATGTAACGGCCGAACTATAAGCTAAGAAAATATTGCGCAAACGCTAAAAACAGGATGACATGTCAGACCTTACGTTTGTAATGGCCGATCTCCACCAAACTCGGGGACCTTATCTACCATGCCCTCCCAAGGGGCTGTGTGAAATTTGAAAAGAGAAGCTAAAACACAAGAAATATGATTTCTTTTCCTGGTTCTTGTCAGTACACATGCTGCAGCATTCTACAACAACTGGAGAGTCTAAAGGAGCCTGACAATTACAGCTGTGTCTCAATTCAGGGACCACATCCTTCGAAGGGCTGAACCAACCGTTGTTAAATGAGACGGTCTGGTCTACGGAGGACTGTCTATTGCGTCATCAACTAACCCCGCGCTTACCCATGCGTGGTAAGAGTGTGGAGAGGAGAGATGCATCCACACCTGCAACACACTCTGGAGACCACCCCAGATGTTGTGCTGCTGACCAGGGTCTTTATTGTGGCAGCCCATCCGGGTCCAGCAGCATCACCAGGGTCTCCCTGCTCAGCAGAATAAATGTTGTAAATATGTTTTAAATAGTTATAAAGACCACAGAAAATAAAATAATTTATTTAACAAATAATTTATTTGAATTGATTAATAAATACTTTATATATTATTATTTAAGGATTTATTTTTCGGCAAGTCTCTCTAGTAGAGAGAACAGCCTGTCCATCCTCTCTCTGCTCTCCTGTGCTCTCCTCTCCTCTGCCTCTCTCTGCAACCTCATGTCTTAAGAAGCTGAAGCAGCTCATCCTCTCTGTCTCTCTTTCTCTTTCTCGGCTGGCTCTCCTCCTCCTCCTTTATGCTACACAGTGAACGATTTACACAAAAATTATAAAAAAATATATACAGAATATATAAATTTTATATCACACATACATACTTTGTATTTATTTTTTAAACTGTCCCACTTTTTTTTTGCTTGGAGGGAAGTCACCTTCCCCCACTCGCCCATTTTCTCCAAAATTGTCCTAATCACAGAGAAACAAAAGAAATGGTAATTTTGTGAAGACTGGAAAAGGTGACAGGGCAGGACAGAGACACAAAAACACAACAAAGGGTTGCCCCATCTACTAGTTGTCTTATTGTTAAAGGCTTTGTATAGGATGGGGGCTCATTTAACTGTAACTTTAGGCACATGATGATTAAATGCAGATATTACAAAAGGGCTACTGATACTTTAATTACCTACAAGCCATGTTGGCAGAAAATTTTGCCCCCTCAATTTAATAAAGAGGGCAGTTTACTCCTTGCTCCCTAAATCAAAATGACATGTTCAAGTTTTTTGCTTCACATCACCAAACAGTAAGCAGCATAAATTGCAAAATAACCTAGTTATGTTACCCGTGTACTATATCTCAAGGTTTTTGTAACCGTTACTAACTTTAACTGTCTGAAAACCAAACAGGGTTCACAACCTGTCTAACGTTAAATTAGTCTAACGTTACGTGGTATTTACATGTGTAAATATTATGTACATAATATGAAGTATAATTGATGTATAATATCGCGAAAATCTCAGTAAGACGTAGGTCTGGCTCTGAAGCTCTTCGATTTTAAGTTTTTTTTACGTGAAGACGTTAAAGGCTTTATTTTTGAGGTTGTAACTTGCCCAGCCGAGTTGCATTTAACATTAACGTTAGCACATCAATAACCTCAGGTAACGTTAACTCGCCAGTTAATCACTTAACTCACGTTAACTTAATCCACAATACTATTCTTTAAATGACACATTGCGCTTTTATGCCTCTTGTTATTTTCACATTTTTTGTAGTTGGCTTTTGAAGTGAGTTGAAATCCAATACTTACATTTATAGGTAAAATCCAGGGGGCTCAACCCCACAGCCACAGCTGACGCCATTATTTATGCTGGGACAATCAACCGGCGCTCAATGAATGTCGGGATACCTGTGGCTGCGAAGGATCCAGCTGTTGGATCCTCCAAACGGAGGAAAAGAAGGCTGCATTTGTCAGCAGCATTTGAAGGAGCCTTTGAAATGGGACAGCCCAGTCGCATCGACAGTGACGTATTCGGTCTTCAAATGCAGACTTCGAAGGATGTGGTCCCAGAATTGAGACATAGCTAAAGAATTCCAATAATCCAGCCTAGAAGTAACAAAAGTGTGGAATAGTTTTTCCGCATTATGTTGAGACAGGATGTTCCTGAATTTTGCAATGTTACGTAGGTGAAAAAAGGAGTATGTAGGAGTTTATGTGTGACATAACTTCATCTAAGATAACTCAGATTCCTTGTGGTTGTGCTGGGGGCCCTTACAGCATGTCATAGAATTTTACTTGGAATGCTTCCCACTTCCTCTCAATGGCTTTAAAATATGCTTTTATCATTAAATTAGAAAAAATTAAATTTTCTATGAAAGTTTTATTAGAAAAGTTATTTTTCTAAATGGCAACCGCTCACAACTTATATGCTGTATACCAGCTTGCTCTAAATAGCCCCCTCTTTGTTAAGCTGCCTTGGGTACCTTGAAAGGCGCTATATAAATGTAAGTTATTCTTATTCTTATTCTTATTCTTATTATTATTATTAGTAGTAGTAATAGTAATATTAAATATACGTCAAAAAAAGACAAAAATGTTAACCTGCTGGTGTTGCTAGATGAAATGGCAAAGTAGTAGTATTTACCCCTCCTGGGTGTTTTATTGTTTTGCCAAATTTTGTCCTTTTGTTTAAGGTCTTTTTGTCTATTGTGCTTAAGACTAGAAATGCACTGATTAACCAGCTGGAGACCTGAATCGGCCTGTTTTCAGCTTAATTGGCCGTGATCGGTGACTGGAGCCAATCAGTGCCACATATCCGATTCTCTGGTCACATTAACATACATGCTGTGCTGCATGGTGTTTCAAATCATGCGCACAATGGCACAAACGACTATTGTCACAGCGACATACACACACGCTAAAACATTTTGTTGCCGTGGAAGTTCTTCACCATGTTCCCCACACAGACATGGGCGGACCCATTTTAGCACTTTGCAGAGAAACACACAGAGAGAGACGTTATCTTGTATTGTTAGAAGAAGCAGATACTGAAAATTTTACAAGCATGGACTTGGTAAAGCAACAGTGAACAGTGAACACACTGTTGGTACTGATGTCATTCCATACCACGTTGGTCTCGACTGGCTCACCTGCTACTGTGAAAACAGAATCAAAGAATAAAAATAGTATAGAAATGCATTTTCAATGCCTAACCTGGAGCATTCTATATTTTGAGATTTATTTGAGTGAGAGAAGGTCCTGTAACCTGGTGCAGTTTGGGGGAAAATGTACAAGTGATTTAGAAGTCAATCTTTAGATTAGATTAGATTTCCCAGTAGGCTACTGTACATCAACAATCAACATTCAACATTATCCTTTGCTCATATCATTTGCTAACTAATGTAAACCACAAACAATGTACAACAACAACAGGACAGGCGAAAGCAATACTCCTGTGTCCTCACCGAGACGTCATTGTTCTGGGCTGCTATGGCTGCAGATACCAGGCCTTTTCCAAAACAAGCCCTTCTGCACCTCAGAGTGAAGTGGCGATTTAGTGGGTATGTTATGTCCTGTGCTATTGTGCTTGCAATGCGTGATGGGCTTACAATCGATTATTCATGTCTGTTTGACCCGGTTTGTAACAGAAAGCATGCTGAAGAGAAAAGGGTGGAGCAATAGAGCAGGATGGACTGAACAGTAATCTGGTGCAACAGTAGAAGGAGTTGGGGGTGACATAAAGTCCTTTGAGTTTATGGATTGCTGATAGCTTTTGGTGGCTCCTTTTCTGAATGTCCTTTGTATGCTTGTTGATGGTAAGTTTATATTCAAGTGTGAGACTGAGGTATTTGAAGCCAGGGACAGACTGGGAGTAAAAAACGGCCCTTTACTTTGATCCAGACCAGCCCATCAGAACCGTCCACCATATACTCCACCATGACCGCCCTGCTAATGCACGCACGTACAAACAGGACCAGCCTCTCATACAACCACCTAGCAGCATCACAGCCATTGATCACTATGACAGTACTATTTTAAAAAGGCTGCAGAATACACGCTGAAATTGTCATGATTGAACTCTCTCACCACATGAATCCTCGAGATAAAAAGACTAAAATATTCCTCACTGAGTCAGAGAACTGTATAACTGCTGCCCAAGGTCAGCTGTTGGCTTTAAGTCATGGGAGTACACATAATAAAAAACTGGTTGAATAACTCTTCAGAAATAGAATGTAGCCTAAGAGAGCAGCACCAATCATCAACCTGGATACAAATAAAATCTATACAGTCCCCTCCAAAAGTATTGGAATGGTAAGGCAAATTCCTTTCTTTTTGTTGTTCACGGAAGACATTTGGGTTTAAGATCAAAAGATGAGTATGAGAGAAGAGTTCAGAATTTCAGCTTTCATTTCCTGGTATTCACATCTAGATGTGCTAAACAACTCAGGACATATCACCATATGTATTACACCACAGCATTCTTAGGTGAGCAAAAGTAATGGAACAAATAATCTTAAAGTAAATAACATTTAATATTTGGTGGCATAACCCTTGCTTGCAATAACTGCCTCAAGCCTGCGACCCATCGACATCACCAAACTGTTGCATTCTTCATTTGTGAAGCTATT
>NC_060150.1:26144622-26174863 GCF_021292245.1 Micropterus dolomieu
GAAGAGTGAACGGCACTGTGCTTTTTGGAAGGGGTTACTTCAGAGCTCTCAATCTATATGAAAGGGAGGCTGTTGAACAACAAATTGGATACCCTGTCAAAGATCAAGCTATGTTTTACCACAAAGCAGTAGTTAACTCACAGATATTTCTAAGCATTAATTACAGAAGAAAACTTAAGAGGGATAACACTCTGGTTAGGATATCTGATGGCAGTGTTTGCCAGATAGTGTCTTTTGCCAATGTTAGGAGTCACACTGGCTGTGAACATGCATTATGTCTAGCCAGAAAGTGTGTGACAAAACCTAGATTGTTTCTTCAAGGCTGCTATGGTGAATCTAGGTGCCAGATCAAGCATGTGATGTCAATACCATTTGAATTTAGTGATTTGATTGCTCTAGACATCTGCCAACTGTCCGAAAAATGTGTAGTATATAGAAAAGATAATGGTTGTTTAATTCCTTAATGCCTAACAATTTAGAGCGAGATTAAAGTCTGAGCGGGTTACTCAGATTACAGAGCAGGTTACCAAGTGCTCCACATGGCACTTGAAATTGTAATGCTGAAACTTTGAAAATGTACCAGTATTTGTTACATGTTGTGGTAACATGTTTTCCACGTGTGCTTCACATGTGATTCCATATTACAACGTGTGGAAACATTTTCCACATGTGTTTGACATGGTATGTCCTGTGGTTCCATGTTTTCCACGTGTGATCCACATGTTATTCCATATTACAACATGTGGAAACATTTTCCACATGTTACCACATGTAACAAATATGTAGTAACATGTTTGTTACATGTGATCACATGTAACAAACATGGGCAAATCATGTGGTTTTTCTGTAAGGGAAGATTTCCGTATACCCACTTAAAATAGTGAGATGATATGTAACAACATCGTTGTGTGACAGAACTTTCACACGTTCATTCATAAATTCACCCCGTCTGTGTTGCAAAGCACTGACTTTTGGGGCTTCCGTGGCCTGTGACCGGGATCTGACGTCACTTACCAAAGAACAACACAGCTGCGTGGCGCGGTCACTCAGAGCAAGTTTGAAATTAACTAATGTGAATCACTGAACGAGATGTGAAACGTGAGCAAACTCAACCTACACTCTTTTAGTGTTTTCGTAAGCCTGCAGCTGAAGCTGCTGCCGCTCCAGGTGACACTGCAGCGGCAGCAGATAACACGAACGTTATTGTTACTGAAACTACAGAAAACGAGCCAGATGAGGCTGATGCTATCATAACATTCCCTGGTGAGTGAAAGTAGCATATGCGCTATCATTTACGCTATCATTATCGGAACTGTAACAGCATTGTTGGTATATTATATTGTATCTAGAACTAGTTAACGTAACTAACATTAATGTGGTGTATCAATGAATGCAGGGTACTGTGTGTGTGTGTGTGTGTGTGTGTGTGTGTGTGTGTGTGTGTGTGTGTGTGTAGAAGTAGTAGTTCCTGGATGCATGCTCATGCTTTGAAGCTGATACAGTACCATTAGGCTACATAACCTAAAGTTTCACAATGGTTTTAGAAGATAAGTGTGCTTGAGATGATGTGGACCACTTTTTGTGTCCTCACTGTTAATAATATTCTGTAATGAATGAGTTTTGGTGATAGGCCTATGTTCATTGGTGATAAAACCTGTGCTCCAGGGACCAGATTCAAATAACATCTAAGGCTTCATGTAGCTCCTAACTGTCTGAGTTAGATGGTTATTAACACTGAACATTAGAAAATCTCTATTCTCCCCTCATTTTATTCTCATTACACTGGGGACGCTGGCGATGTCCCCACCACTTTTTGAAAGCATTTGTTAAAAATCTTATGAAAAATAACAAGAAATGTTAAATAACAAATGTAAGTGCTATGATAAAGTTTTTTTGGCAATAAGAAAACATACAATACAAAGTAAATATAGAAAAAAAAACATATCTGCGTTGTCCAAAAAAATATTTAAGCTAAAAATAACTAAATTTTTACCTGCCACCTGAATTTTGTGTTACTCTTTTTATAAATAAAGACATTTCCACTATAAATTGGTGCAGAGAAATGTCTCCAGAATGCAGGAAATTAACTGTTTATTGCTCAAAATCTTCTGGGGGAGGGCCCTCTGACCCCCCGATCGTTTATTTTCAACAATATTTCTTTTAAATAGTATTTAATACTACTATTTCTGTGGCAAATAAAATCATGTTTCATGGCATTTCTGATTTAGTATTTAAACTAAAACTTAAACTATCGTATTATGAACTGTGGAGAGATAGGAATTTTACAGTGCTGCCATTTCAGAAAATTAACCCTTTTAACTTAAAAAAAACATAATATGTTTAATGGCATGTGATGAGAGTTTGATGAGTTTTGATATGATTTATTCTTCGATTGTAGTCTGCAAACAGATTTTAGATGGAAAAACTTATGGGACCTCCTATTTATTTTCACTGTCTGCTCTACACTTCAAGGCTCAGATTGGGAGCCTGATCAGCTGAAAACAGGAGCCATAAAGGGAAAAGTGTTTTTTGGGACACTGTACAAACACATTAGGACATCACATCATTAAAGCAAGTCTTGTTGGAAAGAAACAAAGAAAAGACGTGTGAAGTGTTTCCTTGATGTTCAGCATGTTGTTCATTAATAGCAGAGGACATGAGGAAACAATAAAGCCAGACAGCTGAAGCAGAAGCTGCCACTGCTCTGGATCACTGTACTGGGTTGAAACCGAGCCATGGACTGTTCTCTTTCACCGTGTCACCTCAGTATTCGAACACCCAGTGGTGCATAGCACACTGCAGCTATTACTGTCTGTGTGCCTGCTCTTGTGCTACATACTTATTTACTGCTGGGCTGTGAGGAATGAAAAGAGACTTTCATTTTGGATCTAACCTTGCTTGACCACTCACCACAAGAAATGTGGGTAAATATATATCCATAAGAGCTCCAACCCTTTAGTCTGCTGGCCCCGGGGACTTAATAGATAGATCCTGGAGGCCCCCTCTACAATCAGCAGACTGAGGCCCAGGGCTCAAATTATAATCAGCCTCAGTTTACACTTTGTTTGTTGTGGGGCAATTAGGCCGTCCGAGCTCAGACAATGCGGTTATACTTTCCTGCAGCAAATGGCCTGCATCCGGTGCCTGAACACTGCCAAGAAAACCCTCAAATAACAACGGAGAGAGAGGCAGAGAGATGTGGCTTCCGTGGGTCTTGCCTAAGAACAGGCCTCAACCTGGCAGCATGTTTGTCAGCAGAGAGAATCAGATATGGCCTCATTTCACTGGAAACCACCTCCAATCACCCTCTCCTCACATAGCTTCAGGCTTTTTTAAATTCCCCCCCTCCCGCTCTTCTGTTTTTTCTGTATCCTTCTTCTCTTTCACCCGAGGACTTGCTTGATTTATGCAAATTATTAGTCCACACATTGCATTTTTCCAATGCCTCATGATTTCCTATTGGGAGGCAACAAGTAAAGGAAGAGCGGGTTTGTGGTAATGAGATGTAAGATTAATGCAAAAAGGAAATTCTGCAGCAGAAAAAAGCATCCATTTGTATGGACTAATTCTTTCTTTTTTCTTTTCTTCTTTCAAAACGCATGGTGTCATCCTGGACTGGAATTTATGGCATGTTTGTTCTTCTAATCTTGTGAGTCTCATAATGCACTGATTTACTATCTCCCTGATACAGCAACTTGGCAGATGCTCAAGTCCCCTGATTGTATCTGGTACGACACACACCAGCACACAGTATTTGTCAAAACATGTGGCCTTCATGCATTCTTTTCTCCTTCTTTTCCTGTCTTCCACTTCGGATAAAACCCACCACCACCAACACCCCCTATCGCCTCCTGCTTTCCCTCCGTCCCTTCCTCTTCCTTGTATCCGAAGCACGAAGCGACAGGAAACTCATGGTGACAGACAGAAACATTTTTATCATTGAGATCCCACGTCCTGATGTCTGTGAACTTAGATGAAAATAAAAACTAGAACAAATGTGTCTAATCCTGCTGTGGAACGTGATTGCATGTTCAAGAACCAACATTTTCCAAGAAAAAAAAAGGAGGAAGATAAATCTGGAGATCTCCAGAGGTTCTGTCACGCTATGGCCGGGCTCGGCTTCTCCCCACAAACACAAAAGGATTAGTCAAACTAGCTTGAATTCTCACAGGATTAAAACGTGCACTGGTATTTCAGTTTTTCTTGCTACTTGGCAGACTATTTGAGCTACTGATTAGGAAATGTGAACATAGTGGAAGGCATTGTTGGACATGAAGGATGTGTTTGTGAGTTCAGTGTCGGCAAGAAGCAAATAGGTCACAGTTTTGGGAGTGGTGTGGACTCAAGTCACATGACATGGACCTGAGTCCAAGGTCATAAATCTGATCTGCAACTTCATGTTGACACCAGTGGCTTGTAATTTCACTTGTGTGTTTTAGCCTTTTGACTTGGAGCAACTTGATATCCACCTGGAAAACTACGTTAGAAATAACTGTGCAGCAAATCCGCATGCTTCACATCAGTTTCAGTTGTTGGAGTGTCCAAGTTAAAGTTTTGTTACGAGGGTAGCTTGACTTGACCTGGGTCTTGATTAGGACTTCATAGTCAAGACACAATGTAATTTATGTGAGAACAGTGAGATTGCTGACAACTTCCTGCCTTTGACTTGAAGAGACACTACATCCCAATATGGTGCCATCTTGGGTGTTCCCTTCTGCCTGAGGCCTGTGATGGCTGGGTGGGGACCCGCTGTAGGGCACTTGCCACGGGACACTGGGTCTTTGCTTTTTCCCCTCTTACTGGCGTTAATCAGACCCACATGGAGTCAATTTGGGGCCACATTTTCTCATTTATACACACACACACACACACACACACACACACACAGCATAAGGATTCACATGCTGCAAAACCAGGCAAGTCAAGGTCACGTCACATATATCTCTATAAGGAAACAGACCATACCACTGTAATTGCACTGGGGTAGTTTTGCAAACCTAAACATTTATAACTTGCACAAACACCCTGTTTTTTTTTTTTTTAAGAAAATAGTTGTCTCTGGAGAAATGCATGCGTGTGCACCTTTGCTAAAAAAAAGTCTGTCTATACAATAATAACCATTGAAACAGGATAAAGCCCTGCAAGGCCACATGTCCCCACTTGGAAGACGATTGTCGCAAATTTGCATCACACCTCTTCCTTTCAGAATGCAGCTGAGATAGTGTTTGTATTCCCCAAATGCCTGTTTGTGCATATTTGATACGTACCTGGGAACCTTTGGCTAGCTCTGGTTTCTCGTTTATGCCTGTTGTCGCTAATTTGAATCATACCTACATCATATCTGAATTTATATCTTTTCTATGTTCTATAGACAAATAATTTCCACTTAATTTAAGATTAACCTGAAAGCAAATGAAAACATAATTATTTTTTTACATTTTTTTATTCTAAATAAATTCAGGCATCAAGAGGTTAAATAGGGGCAAGGGGCTTCAAGTTGTGGAAAATATCCTTTTTTTCTGCCTTGTTTGTTGAACAAAGAGTTACTGTGGCATGTGAAGTGTTTTTGCTGTGAGCTTGGAGATCAGTGCTCTAATAAAGCTCTCATGGCAGACAGCTATTTGATTTAATTTAATGAAACCATTTTTTAGGAACCATTTCACAGTCATGCAATTCTCAGTGTCCATTCATAAGTGTAATTCTGTGGATTGCTGCACTGATTCATTTTATTCATGAAGATGAATAGTCCTGCCTGGACATGGTTCCAGACTGTGTTTTGCATCTATTAAGGAAGTTGGTCATGTGCTCAAACACATGACCAACATTCTTACAAAAGGTCAAAATTACATGATTCAGGTTCAGATAAAGATTTTCCATTCTGGTTTTTCCCACTAAATTGTACTTACACACACGTCAGTGTCAAATGTGGAAGTGATATATTTCGTTCTATAGGTTCTCAAATCATACGCAACACAGTAACTTGAGTGCACAATCAATCCTCATTTTCTCCATCTGTGTAACAATAACAAGCTAACACCAACGTTCAACACTTCTCAATATCCCAATGGTTGTGGTTTTTCCAGCATTTGGCATAACTCTCCTCCTCCCCTCCAGCCCAGATCCCGCAGTCTCATTACAGAGGCAGGGGCCAGAATCTCCCATTATCCCAGTCCTTTCTTATTACCAAGCCCATTATTCCCACTGCAAAGACAAAGTGAGACAGGAAATGAAATAAACGCAGTGCAGCAGTAAAATAATGAATGGCTTCTGATTGAGGCCACCGCTTTTCGTTGTTTATGGCGCCCATCCACTTACTTGTCTTTCCCATCACTCGGATGCTGTGTCAGCGCTGAGTGGACTCAGTCACGCAGTGTGCTCACTGCAGTTAGACTGCTTTTATGCTGTTGATGTCATCTGCAGGACCCGATAAAGTATTAATGCACTCAGGATAGACTGCTGCACTCAAATACAGTACTACAGGTAAAGGTACTCATCCTCATTACATGTAGAATTTTGTCCCACTCATTACCCAAATAAAATAATTTTGTTTGTCCTGGTTGGACTTTGACCAAACTAAATTATTCTGTTTCCTTGATTGAGATAATATATTTTTGACATCCCTGGATATAATCCCGGGTGCACCTGGTTGCTGACGTTGCTGACGTACTGCGGTAAGCGTGTCGACTCATTTCCGTTTCCGGTGCTTGTGTGTTGGTACCGTGTTGTGCTGCTCTCGCTAAATAACAGTTACATTTGTTAGATTACAGCAGCCAACTGTCCGCTAAACACTTATTCTTACAGTAATTTTGCCTAAGCACTCACAGTTCTTTCCATCTTTTAGTGACTGCTGTTCAATCTCATAGTTGTTCTAAAGTTTTGGTAGCTGACGCTACAGTACTTTAGCTTAGCCGTTAGCGACTTTAGCTTAGCAGCTAGCGATGGCTTCTCCTACTTCTCTCTTCCCTACTTTCTCCTGCTCGGTGTGTCAGATGTTCAGTTACTCCTCTGCCTCCTTTAGCAGTAATGGTACGTGTAATAAGTGTAGTTTATTTGTAGACATGGAGGCGAGGCTCAGTGATTTAGAAGTCCGGCTCCGCTCCTTGGTAGATAAGTCATTAGCTACTGTAGCTAGCCAGTCGGTGCGGAACGGGCTGAGTTAGCCTCTGCTAGCCGTTCCCCGGGATTTCCTGAGCAGCCAGGAAGGGGTGGCTGGGTGACTGTCCGAAGGAGGAATAGTCGTAAGCATTCAAAGTCCACGGGGCACCATCAACCTGTTCACGTTTCTAACAGATTTTCCCCACTCAGCGACACACCCGCTGAGAAACCAATTCTGATCATTGGCAGCTCCATTTTGAGAAACGTGAAGTTAGCGAAGCCAGCGGCCATAGTTAAGTGCATCCCTGGGGCCAGAGCGGGCGACATTGAGTCTTATTTGAAACTGCTGGCTAAGGATAAACGTAAATACAGTAAGATTGTTATTCACGTCGGCGGTAATGACTCTCGGTTACGCCAATCGGAGGTCACTAAGATTAATGTTGAGTCGGTGTGTACATATGCAAAAACAATGTCGGACACCGTAGTTTTCTCTGGACCCCTGCCAAATCTGACCAGTGATGACATGTATAGCCGCATGTCGTCATTCCGCCGCTGGTTGTCGAGGTGGTGTCCAGCAAACATTTTTCACTTAGTGTATAGCAACATCACCTTTACTGTCTGTACCTCTCTGTGTGTATATTGTGTAGGCTGCCTCCCTCCCCTCTCTCTCCTTCCATCCCTCTCTTTTTCTCTCTGTTCCTCTCCTGCCCTCTCTTTCTCTCTTTCTCTCGCTCTCTCTCTCTCTCCCTCTCTCTCCCCTTCACCCCAACCGGTCGAGGCAGATGGCCGCCCACCCTGAGCCATGGTTCTGCTCGAGGTTTCTGCCTCTTAAAAGGAAGTTTTTCCTTGCCTCTGTCGCCCAGTGCTTGCTCTTGGTGGGAACTGTTGGGCTTCTGTAAATAGCATTATAGAGTATGGTCTAGACCTGCTCTTTTATGAAAAGTGCTGTGAGATAACTGTTGTTGTGATTTGGCGCTATATAAATAAAATTGAATTGAATATAAATGGAAAGAAACAAAATATTGGAAGTAAAAGATTGTTGAGAAACATAAATAATCAGATTCCCTCGAGTTAAGTGTTAAGTGCAGAGCAGCTGTTTTTCCTTATGGATGCAAATATCAGGGGTTTGTTTGTGGTCTGGATGATATCTTGATATCAGACTTGTCATGACTCCAGCCAGCAGCCGTAACTAACTGCCAAGTGACTTTGAAAGCCAGCAGATCAGACAGATTATCTTTGGTCTCTGAAGATAGAGGGGAGAACATAGCACGAACCTACATGAGATCTTCATTTCATTTCACTGTCAGAGGTTTTACATTACAAAATGACCTAACACATGGGATTTTCGAAGCGGAATATCATAGAATAAAGAAAGACAGTAAAATTTAGACAGGGGAGCATTGTGGAAACTATACCTGCAAAGGGTGGTGACGCATAACATCAGATTCCCACAGATGCCAGGGCATCTACAGCAGAGCCAAATGTGAAAGTGACATATTGGCATCATCAATTCTTTCTCAAGTCATGACTTACTTAATGTACTTATTTAACCCAAACAACAATCTTTTCCTAAACCTAACCAAGTGGTTTTGTTACCTAAACCTAACCAAACTACAACCGTTTCTCAACGTTCACTTTCTTCTCCATTAGCACAAGCTAGCTAGCCAGTGATGTGAGGCAGCCGTTGTCAAAGATACAAGTAACAGATAAAGGCATGTAAGATTGAAGAATTAAGTTTACAGTTCTAATTAGGATTTTTTAAATTAAGATTAGATACAAGGTCTGAGATAGCATAGGACACAGCACTGTGTTTAGGAACTGCTTCTGTAATCTACAGTGTGGAACTTTTTTTCTCCCCCTTCTGGCAGTCAGAGTAATTACACATACACAGCTGACATGCTCAGGACGTATGCCTCCGTTCTCTAGCCTACTCCATCACTAGGTCGCCATGGTTGCTCCCCCCTTCAGCTCTGGCAAACCAATCATTGCTGGATGGCATCAAATGCGTCATTAAGAGTACACCAGATTTAAAAACTGTAGTATACTGCAAATACAGAGAGATTTATCTGGTGGTGATAGGCTTAATCAGCATTGTGTGAACTTGTTTGGCAAGGTTTGAATATAACGGAAGTTCATTTATATGTAAAAGTCTCTAAGTTAAGAAAGGATAAGCAGTTAGGAAATGTTTCTGTACTGATGCCCCTGGATTCTAAATGTTGTTAATGGCGACCAATCTGGGGTTAAAATTGAGCTTAATCCTTATAGCTACAAAAATTGTTTAAGTGTAAGCACGGGTTAATTTTTCAACAAACTGCGACCTTTTTGTATTTACTACATTAGGATGTTGCTGGTGTTGAGAAGAGAAATATGAGAAAGCATTTCCAAGAAAACAGTTTAATGGACAAGTGTCAGATGTATAAAAGTACTGTAGAATAGTTAGATTTCATGTGATGCCACACATGGCATGATAGTAAGCGAGAGAAGCACTAGCATAGTTACAGTAGTGTGTTTGTAGGAGAGTGCAGTGAAATGTCAATTGAATGTTTAACTTCCATTATGGGAGAAATGTGATCATAATTAGCTGTGATTTCGAATTTTGAATTAAAGAGCATTTAATCCAAAATTGAATGGTTCATGATGCTTTTCTTGGCTTGGCCAGCACAACTTAAGTAAGTGCTTTTGATTGCCGGTAATGAGACTGGGATAACCTTTCCAAAAAATGCATCACATCATAAGCTAATGCGGTAGATGGCTCACCAGGGTGATTATGCAAGAAAAATTGTTGGATAAACAACTAAACCTTGTAAATTGTTGCCCATTTTCTCCAACTCCCTCTCTTCCTCCAACCCCATTGCTAATGACAGTATCCCCAAACATCACCACCCTCTCTGCTCTCTGGAAACTCAATGACAGCACAACACTCTGCATTCCTGCCCCGTGAAGTTCTTGGCTCCCCCTTTCTATTGGTAGAATACTGCTGCAAGTGAATCAGTGGGCACAGCTGCTCAAGTCTTGTTTAAGTTTTAGCCTCAAGCATGTGCTAAATGTTGCTCTTTGCTTCTGTAACCTGTAATGATAAAAATGGAAGTTTTAGAATTACTACTGTAATTCTAAAATTTCCATTTTTGTTTAAAAATGGAAGTTGTAGTGATCAGCGTTGGTTGATGCCTGTTACTTTTCTCTGTCATGGCACCACCTCCCACCCCACTGAGAAAATAATAACAGCCTGGTCTTCTTCCCTTCCCTGGGACTGTATTTACTTATGTGTCAAATCAACTTTCAGGCTCCACTGGTGGTCTCGCTCAGTTAACCAATTAGCAAGGAAGTGCGCTGCTTCTACCTTCCACCGGGATCCAGTATACCCTTTACAATATATCCAGTTGCCAGGGAAATGCGATATCCAAACAAACAGAGCGGGGGACTGTTGACTCAGGATATTGCTAATGTTTTACATTAGCCAACACAAGCCTTGGTCTGTCCTGGCTGAGGAATATGCAGCAGCCTATCAGCATGAGAGTGATCCAAAGCCTGACAACTGCACAGGCTTTTAATAGTGCCCAGCATCACCCAAAAGAGACGCACACTTCCTGTCCCACACAGGCCCTCTTAAAATATTGTGGTAGCCATACCATTTGTCATGGCATTAGGCATATGGTCTTATCATCAAACAACACTGCTCTTCATGACAAAGTCAACCATCAGCCCCACTGTTGTGTATCGTTTATTGTACGTCCTCTCTCTGTCCTTCTCTGTAATGTTAGTGTAGCAAACAACATTTGCTCTACTCGAATGCATTATCAACATTTGCAAAACATGAGTGACTTAACGCAAAATCCAATTTTTTTAGTTAGTGTGGCAGTGCTAACCTGTGCCTTAGAAAAGAAGGCTGTACTGTACTAGAACCTGCAATTCCATAATTTCTTTGGTCCAGCCAGAAAAGAGTTGGTTTCTTTTAGTCGTGCTGGTGGCATGGTCAGTCTTTGGCCATGAAATTTTGTACTGACATTTAGGGCCCTTAGAGGATGAATCCTACTGACATTGTTGATAACCTACTTTTTCTTCTATGCCACCATAAGGTGGACATTTTAGTTTTTTTGTAAAATATCTACTACTGCTGGATGGATTGGCATGAAATTTGGTTCAGACTTGGTTGCCACCTCAAAATGGAAAAAAGATGCAGTAACTGGGCAGTGGTGGCCCAAAAGTTAGAGAGGCGAGCTTGTGACAGTTAAATTCAATTCAATGTTATTTCTATAGCGCCAATTCATAACAAAAGTTCTCTCATTGCACTTTTCATATAGAGCAGGGCTAGACTGTACTCTTTATGTAATATTATTAAGAGAGAGAGAGAGAGAGAGAAGCAGCCCAACACAATATCCACAGAGGAATACTAAAACTATTCATTAATTGTAATACTCACTAAACTACACTATACACTTGTATTTTAAGTGTAATTCACAAGAGAGATCATCTTATGATTATTATTCATTTCTTTATTTTTACCCTTTAAGAAATCATCTCATAAGATAATATTGTGTGTAGTAAAATTGCTGAATACATTGCTAAAGTCATCTTACATAAACTTATGTTGCTAAAACGCATGGCTTAATCACCATTATAATAACGTTGTATCATGATGTTTTGTGAGAGAATGCTTCAGTACTGCCAGTAGGAATGTATTTTAACTTTTGCTCTTACTCTTTTCTTACTCTTTACTCTGACAGAATGTATATCTAGACAGTCAGCATATAACAAAGTGTATTTCTTGAGAGCGTAGTTGCTTATAGGCATTGCTAAACTAATCAAAGTGTTGCTCAAATGTATATTGTGATCATTATTTTTAAATGTACTCAAAATGATTGGAAGCAGTTTGCTGCCTAACCACAGGAGCCTGCCTCTGAAGACTCACAGGAAGTGAGCCTCTTGCCTGCAGATGCCATAGTGTGATGTTTTTGGGTTATGATGAAATCAGCTCTATGAAATGTGTGAAATGTAATACCAAGTGATGAATATGATGTTTGAAGAATGTAATAAGGATGATAAATAATTAAGTAGTTTGATGTGATTAACCTTGCTTTAATGTAAAAGGAATGGTTTAATCCTAGTATGACAAAGTTTATTGATATTATGACAATATGAAAGAGTGTTATAACTTAATTAATTGATTTATTGATTTTGAATTTGAAATATATGTGTGTTGCTTATGATTTATATATTGCCTGGTTTTTGTATTTTTACTCTGTTTAGACTTGCTCAACTGCATGATTTACCATTTTATTATTATATATTTCATTGAACTTTTACAACCTCAAGAGAAGAGAGTAGAATGCATTTGCAGAAATAGACTGCCAGATATCTTCTGTGTTCATGTGTATCATATTTGGTGTGATATGGATAACAGGCCAATTACAGGGATCATGCCTTGTCTGTGGACATGTGGATACTTTCACATCGTATCTGTATATGTATATAAGTTGCATTTTTTTAATGCTATTTTGCGCTGTCCTATTCTTTCGTAGAACCTTTTTTTTGCTGATTTGTACTTTAATAAAAGACACTTTGAGTAGAGAACCTCAATTTTTAACTCTCTTCCCCCTGCTTCTGCAAGGTAAGGGCACATCCACACCTCATTACAGATAACTAGAAATCTGGCATTAAGGAACTCATTCCAGATTATGTTTAGATGCCCTGCTCCCTGAAACTGTGAGGGGGAGGATTGGAGAGGTTCAACTAGGAAACTTTTGAACCTAGAGTTAGACATTTGGTATTTGGAGGTCTGCCAGAACCTCGTATCAAAACTAGCTTGTTATCAAGGGTCTCCCTCTGTCCTGAGTGGTATCTTAATCATAATGTGCTAAGGTCCTGTTAGGGGTGGTGGCCCCAGAGAGCAGGGTTCCTTTCGGGATTAACGGTGTAACATCTACAGACCGTAGACTGTTTAAAAAAGGCACAGAGCGATTTGTAGCTTTGTGACCATTTCCTGTCTGTTTAACCCAGGAAAAAATACAATGTATGTAGACGTTTCCAACTCTCCCTATGTAATTCAGTTAGAAACAAAAAGAGAAAGACTGAGTCTGCACTGGGATACATTCTGGGATAGATTTTGTTTCAGGGAATGGTCTTGTTAGCCACGAGCTCTGGACTACTTTCCCTTAGCAATCACAAAGACGCAAGCATTGTATTTGCTTTGGCTCGTATACAGGTAGCAAACACACAATGTGAAAAGCAGGGGAACAGGTCAGATGGTGATGGTGGTTCAGTGGCACATCCGCTTTGGTAAATCAGGACTGCTGTTATCCTTCTCACCTGGCAGGACGGCCAATTAAAGTATGCGCAAATGTCAGTCGGCTCAGCATTTCTGTTTGGATGAACATCTATCAATATAACAGAAGCTGTTTGTGTTTTGGGGGGAAATGTGCCTCTTTAAGTGTTTAGGAGGGAAAATAGGACGTGTTTAACGATGCCCTTTTTTGTGAATAAACCTCATTTATGAGATTGGGAAATAGGCAATGGAAACTCAGATGTAAAAACAGAAGCTTTTTAGTAGTTGCTCACACACACACACAAGTGTGCGTGTGTAAGCCCACACTTCACCATAAACAGCAATTGCACATGGGATCAAATGCATACAGCAGTGAAAACACACACAAGAAGTTCACATGAAATCCACTCAGTTTTTTCACCACAAACACAGACAAATACTCAAACCAATACCATTAAAAAAGTGAAGACAATAGTGCGAGGCTCCTGCATGATCCAGTGAGTGACACACAGGGCTATAATTCCCAACATTTCAGAGAGGCTTTCCAAGCCATACTGACGTCTCCAAGACTGGAGTAATGGCCAGTGTTTACCACCACAAACTTCCTCATCACTATAGGACTGACTCTATAAGTAGCACAGCGTAACTGAGCAGGCAAGTCAGCTTCAATTCCCTCCAATTCCGTGGGGACAAATGGGGAGAACTGGGAGTGAGAGAACAAGATAGAGACAGACAAATAAAGAAAGAGGGAGCACTGTGTTAGAACAACTCCACTTATGCTGAGCTTATGCTCCACTTACAAACCCCCTTCCCCCAAGCGGACACTGGTGCCAAACTGCCGGGTCGCGGTGGAGAGGGTGCATGTGGTGTACGTCTGCGTGTCTGTGTGTTGGGAATGAAGATGCAAAGCCAGGGCATACCTTAGGGCCATTACTTCAGTCCTCGTCGACCTCAGCAGAACACAGCATTAATTGGACACAGTAGCTGTGATATCACAGCAGCCCTAACTAATTTGTAAAATGAGTAAATTGCCTGTCTTGTCATTCGTGGTCTTGTCTTTGCTGTGGAAGCTGTGGTTCTGAGGGTAAAGTTTCTCATATAAGCTGGAATAAGCCCTCGTAAGGATGGTAAAAAGAAAAACACATAAACTCTTCTACACTTGTCACATGCAGAGTATACTACTAAAAAGTTTTTAAATGTCATCACCAAGCGGGTAGCTTCCGTTCTGACACGTGAATCCAACGCAAAGTCCCTTAAACCTGCATTCTATTGAACCAACGGGTGACGTCACGATGACTACGTCCACTTTTTTTATACAGCCTATGGTCATGACACATTCGCCCCTCTGAAATAATGAATAAATTGTGCCACAGATGAAAGTTAAAAGTAACCTGTGAGGTTTTTGACCAATGGTGGTGCTATGGAGAAATGTTTTGATGAGCAGGTTGGGTCAAGAGTCCAAAATTTTGTAGATAATCCAAAACAGACCAGTACTTTTTAACAAATAGCTTATTCATACAGCAAACAACAGCGAGGAGCATGTTTTTTTACAAAACACTGCCAAATAAAGCAAGTCGATCACGACTTTTGAACTCAGCTACTGTTTTTCTGCACATCCATTAATATGAGCAGTATTCAGTGTTTCTACAAAACAAAACGTTACTTAACGCCACTCTGTCCCGACGAGTCCACGCATAACTGGCAGTACTGACTGCAGTTTCTTTCTATAAATTTCACGTTCCTGTGCTGCTTCAGCAGATGTTCATATCAAATGTAGAACTCTTCGCGCTTGAAAGCTGTTTACCGGTCGCATAATTTTTACAAAGGACGACAATGTTCTTTGCATCTTTGACTGTGACACACCTACTTACAGGTGTTAAAAGAACGTCTGTCTCTCTTGTTCTCCATTCTTCCTTTAGCTTTTCGGCTAACAGCTGACTTTAACAACAAAGGTCGCTGACCTGCCCCGCTGTCACGCATTCACATTTAGGATGATGCGTTCTGGTAACGCAGTAAACTTGTTACTTGGGTTAGTAACTGTAATAATATTACTGTTTTAGAAATAGGTATCCCTTACACTACTAGTTAGTGGGAAGATAAATAATACTGGCCAACACTGACCGCAATACAGAGAGTCATTTTGGAGAGTTTATCATTGTTTTACAGCCATTTCTTTGTTAATGTTTGTGTGTGGCAAAACATCTTTTTGGGTGTGGCCACTACAACAAAATTGTGAGTGAACACAGACTGGGTATAATTTGGACCTGAGTCACTCCCGCCACTGCGGTAGTTTACCAATGCAGCAACAAAAAGCAGAAAGATGAATACTGTTAGCTAGCAAACATTCATGCAAATAATGCAAGTTTCAAAATATTCAAAAAAGCTGCTTTGCAAATTGCAGATGCAAATTTTCTCTTTTGCGTTGTTTGGTTTGTGTCACAAGACTTTTTCTGAGAACTGACGTAGCCATAACACTGTTTGATGGAATTTTCCCATATCCAAAAAACAAGTGCTGAACAAGTGGGCACCACACACATTTATATAAACTATGTATACTTTCAAAATGTCTGGCTGCAGTGCTGAAATGGCCCCACTTTTCATTCTAAAGATTGGCTGAATTAGAAAAGTGTTATCCGCCTTAAACTAAAGTTTCCATCATAAAAAGGCAAGCCTTTGTTTTCCATGGTTTCTGCAGTGAGTGCGGAGGCCTGGTCCTATGAAGATGAATGAGTCAGTGCATTGATAGCAACTGGCCTAGAAACACTGAAGCACTCTTGAGCTCTAGAGTTCTCTTATCCATCCGCCTGTGCATCCGTGCTTCCTCCCCGTACATCCCACACCCGCTCATCGGGCATGCGGATGAGCACAAGGGCCTCCCATAAATCCTCATTTCCCTACGCAGAGGAACATTCCCTCCACCCTTTGTCTCCCTTTCCTCCTTGGAGGACCGGCTGCGGTCATCAGTGGTGTGTGTGTTCCTGATTCTCTCCCTCTGTGGCCAGGGAGGCTTCTTGGAGCTCTGCCTGGACATTTGTGATTCATCAGTGTTTGGTTGTTGCCTTTGTTCTTAACGGCGCTGGTGGACAGGGTCCAGTAAAACACTGATGACGCACTGTTGTGTTCTGGGCATTCAACCCAAACACAGCTACTGACCTCCCCCCATTCCACAATCCTCAAACTTCACTGGGCCTCTGCTTCCTCGTGGTCTCCTCATCCTTGCCACACCCCCCAACCCGCACAAACAAACAAGCACTCAATCCCACATATCCGTTAACAAAAACCCTCAATGGGACTGAGCAAATAGAGGCACTATTTTTATTTTGAATTTAACAAGAAAAAAATCTGAGTCCCATTTCCCCTCAACTGGTTTAGTTAATCTCTCTCTTCATTTCCCTCTGGCGCCCACTCCCCTCTTCTCCTCTGTCATCACCAGCTCTGGTTTTGTGTGATTTTCCTTCATTGCCTCTTCAGTTAGTAAATAAAGCCGAGAGTAGTTAGAGTCCATATGAAGCAAAAAGAGTGTTTTGAGATCTGTGTATAGACCTGGGCGTTAAAGTCAGTGTCTTTTACAGTGGAGGGTGGTTTGGTCAGCATCGAATCAACAAATGCGTCCATGGACGGCATATTCCACTGTGTGTGGTTGTAGTGGAGCACTTGGGAGCTGACTGAAGAGTAGCAGAGGGCTTGCCGCCAATCAGTCAAAGAAAATCTACAGTCCAGCTCAAAGTTAGAGAGGGAGCAAAAGCAGAGAGGGAAACTGGAGGAAAGTGTGGCTTCAAGCTTGAAACTGATAACTCGCAACAGAAAGGAAAACAATGAATAATGGTTTATTCCTTTTGTCAGGAAAAAAAATGTAAATCCAGATCCAGGCACAACTGTGAGGCAGCAGCAGCATTAGACCACAATGTAAAATGTATTGTGCAATATTACAGCTTTGGGGTTTATTCCCACCTATGGGTAAAATTAGGTAAAATCATCTCCTTAGCAGAGCCTGAGATTGACTGACTAAATACTTTTCTGTGTGTTGTATGTATAATTTGTTGTCTTCTGCCTTGGCTCAAATTGCCATGAGCTGTAATGAGCTAGAACACAAAACCTGGCCCAGTAACTTGAAATGAAGTGCAAGTGCTTCACCAGCAATATGAGCCCGATTGGCCAGATGGTGACGTTGTGATTAAGACCCAAAAATTCCATGCCCCTTATACCATAAGCCCAATCAACCTGAAACTTTTCATACAAGTCCAGCTCATTGTGCTCTACAAAAAAAAGCTCCTTGAACCCTAAATGTTCGCCATGATAGATTTTGGTGAAAAATAGTGAAGTGATTTCAGTCAGGACAACTTTCATGAAAGAAACAGATATTTTTTCTTCTGTAAGTTATGTTTGGCAGCATGTCTCTGTTCTGGGACCTCACTGCCATTCCACATGTCTTACCGGCGCCAGACCTAGGGGTAATCTGGACCGGCAGCAAAGGTTACACAGGCTAGGGAGCACTGTGTAGCCACTGTGGATTAATAGAGATGACCAAAGTTAGCGTCTTGCTCAAGCCAGAGCTCGTTTATTTACTACAATCACATACTGTCTCAGTCACATTATCTTCAGCTTCCTGCTTAAAGTGCATGTTACCAATACTAAACTTTTAGCAAATAAACAACAAAAGACATAATCAAACTGACAATATACAATATATAAAGCATTCTACCTTACGGAAAATAACTACACATGACATTAAAATAATTTAACAGATATTCCACATAATCGAAATTGACTCAACTCCAAACAACATGTAACAAAATAATATAACTCAAAACAAACATTCACTTTACCCTGATTCCTCCGATACAGTCACGTACATATTAACACATTACATTTCTGGTAACATTAATTGTAACACTAGCATAAAATACACATACATTTTTCTACAGATTTCTTGAACATCACACTCTCTCCTACACTTGCACTTAACCGCAGCGCGTAACAATATGGCGGTACTACGACACACTCGTGTGTGATCAGCGAGGTGAACTAGTTTGAATATGGTATCTTTCCCCTGACCATTTACCCACTACTGGCTGGCTAAAACTCTTAACAACGTCTAGAACACATTTTCTTTTGTCTGTTACAGAATGTTAATGTTAGTAACTCACACTTACAAAACTACCGTGAGAGACTTAAGTTCATGAAAAAAAACTACTCAACATGGCGACGCTCGTCGGAGCAGTTAGCTACAAAACGAAGCTTACTACACTTTACACCCATCTTGAAATCATCTTATAACCCTACAGAACATTTTATACAGCATTCACATTACATACCGATCCAAGCTAAACATAGAAAAACAAGTTTTACTGTACCTGTGGACTAATAGAGAGATGACCAAAGTTAGCGTCTTGCTCAAGCCAGAGCTCGTTCATTTCTGAGCTGCGCATGAGCGGAGCTTGTAGCTGCAGTCTCCCTACTTGATCCACAGCAGTACCAGAGCACCATCTACTGACGAGTAAGTGCATTACCTTTATGTTATAACTTAAGAGTATTAGAATAGATCAATTATTAAATTGATGCTGTGCCTTGAAGAGCTGGGAGCAGTTTTTTCCTTTTAAAACCCTTTCCTGGGGACAGAGGAGTTGGAAAAAATTTCAGGTAGGAGTTCAATATTCAATGTTTTCCTCAAACAGTGAAAAAGCCCTTTGAGAGGGGCTCTGACTGGAGCTGTAATATTGTTTTGAAATAAGGCTTCCAGGAACCTGGTCACTGGCCATTCACGAATGCTGGGAGTATTTGGATTTTATTTGCCAGACAAGAGCTCCGGCAGATGGGAACAGCTGTCTCTTCAGGAGGAAGCAACAATGGTAGGCAGGCCAAAGCTGCTTAAATAAGGTACCTTGTATGGAATTTGTCAATGAATACTACAAGGTGAATCAGCTGTGCTGTCCACTGATGTGGCTTTGAGATGGACTTCTATCATCTGATGTGCTGGGATTGTGAGTTGAGCTTGACTTTGTTGCTTGCTTGAACTAACACTATGCTCTACTTTTTGGATTTTGAATCTATCAACACCAAATTTGGAATACAGCATTGCAGGACTGAGATATACATTTATATCACAAATGAGCAAGATCAGTCGAAAAACACGGCCACCATCAAAAGAATATCTTCACAAAGGGTGGAGCTTAGCATAGACTAGAGATATCTTCAATTCATTTTTGGGAATAGGCATGCCAAAGCTTTGTGAAGCCTGAAACCCACTTGTTGCTGATTGCTTTGATTTTGGTCCATCAATCTGCTTATTTTCCTTAAATTTTCATATACATATTATGTTTATATTTGTAAAATATTTCTGTTGGAGAAATATGAAACATTGTTTATTTAAGAATCCCAATTAGTGTGCCTCTAATCATAATAGTGATTTGCCATGTTTAGTAAGAAACTTCTTGAGCTGTCCTTGACTGATAATTTTATCAGTGTGCAAGTTTATATTGTAGAATGGAATAGGTGTCATGGAAGAAAATTCCAAGAATTTCCATTAATGGTGGCTTTTTTGTCACTGAAAAAACATCCATTATTGTAATGGCTTTGCTCTGAGACAAAGTATTCTAGTCAATCCTTGTGAGTCTACCAGCAGCACAGAGCAACTCGAACCAGGCAGTAAGTCAGAAACAGTCTCTACAGTGTTTTTTTCCTTCCAAAATTTCGACAACACTACCTTTGATTGGATAATACTCGTTGCCTTCATTGGTTGGGGTTGGTTATCCAGAGGGTTCAGGACTCAACAGTGCTCCGCTGCAGAAAAGCGTTTGAGATGCTTGTATTGGAAGTTTCCGGGTAAGGCTCTTTAGAAGCCTCTCTCTCTCTCTCTCTCTCCTTTTATGATTTCTCCATTTAGGCTTCTGTGTCGAATCGACAACGTAGCCTATGCGTAGCCCCGTATGCAGTAGCTTACTAATATGTACCTCCTCAAAAATGTAACTACACATCAGGGCAACGCGGACTGTAAGAACTGGTAGCTCCGCAATGCCTCCGAGCCGACAGGAAGTGCTTTGAAGTAAATTTTACAAGTGGTCAATCTAGTGGCTGAAACATGGTGGATCAATATATCTGAGCATCACAAGCCAAGCGAAATGGCTTAGAATGTTATCCATTCAGTCTATAACATTTGAAAACACCCGCACGTATATAATTTTACCCTAAACCGGAAGTTAGTCTGCTGGGCCGGCACACAAGTATAAACGCATGTCAACGACACAGTAGTATAAATCGCGGACATGAAGTGAATCATTTCCATTCTATTTATTGTGGGCTGTGTGTTGAAAACTCTTATCTCCAGCTGACATTTTACTGACTCAAAGGATTTTTAATATGCACACAATATTTATGATCATGCTATGATTAATGCTGAGACTAATGCTATACATTCCATACAAAAAGTCAGCTTCATCACAAGTTGATTTTTATACACAGTCTATGGTTGATGGTAGGAGACATATAAATAAAAAGCAGCATTGTTCTTGTGATACAAGTTAATTGGCTGTAGACAGGTATAATACAGTATTTTTATAAAAAATGTTATGAAACAGTTATTCATTCTAACAACACCTTGTTCGGATGTTTACTAGAACAACATTAGGCAACACAGAACTCGTGCTTTACTGTTTGTATTTTCAATCTGTATGTTTCACTTTTACAAGAGAAAAGGATTCAAAAATGACAACAAACAGATGAGTTTTAGCAAACCTAACACTAGCTGAGGTAACCTAAGCAAGTGTTGCTAAAAATATATGCTTCCCAAAATAAAATAAAAACCAGGATAGAGTTGCTAATGTTAGCCTGCTGTTCACGACCAGCTCCCACACAGTAGATCTTCCATGGCTGAAGGGGGATTTTCTAAAATAGTTATTAGGCCTACTTAGCTAGGCTCCTTGGTTTTGATATACTCCTTGGTGTATGGGACACACCGCTTGAGCCCTGTCGTGCCAAGTTATGGTTGCTCAGCTATGACTATGACAATCACCTTCTGGGGGAAGGGTTTAGAGAACAATCACCAACAATCAGTTAACAAACGTCCAACGACATGATTTGAGGTCTACTGTAATACTCTCCTTGTTCAGAAAAGTTAAATTTCAAACATCCACAGTTCTAGTCCAATATATGCCATCTAGCTCCGTGAGAAGCCTCAGGCAGTGCTGTGCTCATCCACATCCCTGGCAAAGACACACCTTTGTCTCATAATTGAATGCTAGACAATAGGCAGGGTTATTATCTCAATTTTACTCTCTCCCCCCAGACACATATAAACACACTCCCTTCTCACTGCAAACTTCACAGAAGTCCCTTAGTCATAATTGTCCTCTGCCAATAGAGCGGGGAATTTTTTCTCATGTTTCACAAAGGCGTCCCGTCACTCAGGTTTTCCACTTATCAAATCAAACATGGCACATAAAATGGCCGTCTTTGTCAGCGGGCTATGTGTGTGGGAGAGGAGGGAAAGGCAAGGGAGGATAACAGAGGGTTATTCATGTCGCTGTAGGAGGTGTAGGGAAGGGGGGCCTTTCTACCACTACAGTAGACTAACTAACCATAATCACAACAACAAGGGTGATTTACTATACTTATGTGTCTGGTTTCTTTACACAATGCTGTCAAGACTGTCACTGATGGTATCCTCTTTTGACTGACTGACTTATACACTGCAAAAATCTGAACCACCCAAATTAACTTTTACTCATACTATGTTCAGTGTTGTGCGTAATTGTGACAAAAAATCTCACCAATGTAAAGACAGTAATACTTTCTGAAAGTTCTTTTCAGTTCCTTTAAATTAACCCCAGCTCAGGTCCACCCCTCCCCAAGACTACTGGAGGCTAGTTTGATGATAGGGAACACAGTAGAGAGGTTGTTGTTGTTACGTTTGGCTGATAGCACCTTGGGGCTGAGTCAGCCTGTCAGTTAACATTGCCAGACCAGTGGCCTCATTTATAAATCTGTGAATAGGAATCACGTCAAATGTTTGCATACGGAAGAAACACAGAAAGTTCTTACGCACAAAAGATATTTTGATTTATAATACAGTTCGCATGCACGTCTCCAGTCAATCCAGAGAAACATTTTAGTTTCCTAAGAATGTCTTGTTCAGTATTGAGTTGGTTGCCGCTAGCCAAAGTTAGCATTCCAGTTAATATCACAGTTAAAGCTAGCTCCACCACCTTGTCTAAATATGGTCACCTCTGGTTCCAAAAAAACAAGATGATGACAGCCAAATTACCAAACTTGAGGCTTTAAAACAGTAGTCCGCAAACCAATGGGTGAAGTCACAGTGGCTATGTCCACTTCATTTGTACAGTCTATGGCAGAGATGCTCACAAGTCTTTGAGCTAGAGTCCAAGTCAAGTCTCAAGTCACTGAGCAAGAGTCCAAGTCAAGTCTCAAGTCTGTCGTGGTTATAATGAATGTTGTATCACCTGCTGCATTCAATCCAGGCTGATCATAAAACTGCATAGCTATAAGGATTTCTGTAACTACTAAATAGAACTGTAACGTTACATGATCAACAATAACCCTGTAACCTGTATTTCACTTACAGAGCACAACCACGTAGCCTAATGCGTCTCCAACTAATGACAGCAAGCAAGAAGCAAGCTAACGTTAGATGGCCAATGCTGAGCTAAACATGTTTACTCACTACGGGTTACCAATCTATTTTGCATTCAGCGCTTCTTTGTTTGGGTCTTGTGTGAAGTTTTAAAGCCAAAGTTTACGATGAATGGCTCAGTAGCTGCCGGTGTTTGTTGTCCTCTCTCAAGTGTGGCTGCGAAGATACTTGCTGTTACGTAGGCAGGTTATAGGTAACGCAGGGAGGGCAACAAAAGCAAGCTCATCAGACGTTTCCTAAAAATACGCATTGTTCACGAGTCCCGCACCTCAAGTCCAAGTCGAGTCTCAAGACTCTGTTTGTGCGGCTGAAGTCGGACTTGAGTCTGAGTCTAAAACTCGAGTCCCCATCTCTGCTCTTTGGTCCAGAGAAGTAGATTTGACTCTGCAGTGAGCACCACTTCAGGATTCAGGATCATTTTTGAATGATTGACTTTGACCCTTTTTTTTTCTTTGCTGATTCTGCTGATCAGCCATAATAACAGCCAAATAAAAATCACTAAAGAAAAATCTCCTCCTGCTTCCTTTTAACTGGCTAATAGGGTAGAGCAAGTACTTGTTTGAAGTGAGTATTTGGTACACATAATGTACTTTTTATGAGTTTGAGTATAATCAGAGTAAAATCTGTCAGTATCAGTTTTTACAGTAATTATAAGAACTTAAACAGCTGTCTTACTGTGATCAAAACATTGCTCTGAAGCTCAATTCTGAGGCTGTTCTGTAAATAGTTTTCTAATAAATATAGCAACTTCTGATCAACCCATGTAAATTTCAGACTTAAATGAACAACTTCTGATTAGCCCTGGCCATGTCTGAGTTAAGCCCCGCCCATTCCAAGTATGGCAACAAAGGTAGATAATTTAGTTAATTGAACAGATACAGATAATGGTTGCTCATCCCTACTGGCTAACATACTACTCACTGTGAAACTTTGCCTGGGAAAATGCAAACATAGGCTCTTTCGTTTTGTATGCCAAGTCAATTACCAAAAACGATGAGGAAGGGGAAAGTGATCTGCCCACTGATGACCTTTCTATACCGTGCAATGTGGAAAAGCTCAGGGAGAAGAAAAAAAACTCAGTGTAAATCTAGTTTAAGGGGCCCCTCTCTCTCTGTTTCAATGTCTGTCTCTCTTTCTTTTACATGCAAGCCCCTCTCTCCTGGCAGCCTTGGAAAATGTCAGGCCATGGACTGGCAAAGGATGAAGGGCTGTGGGCAGAGTAGTGATGGGGGTGGGGGTTTGAGGCAGGGGCGGAAGAACAACGTTTCTGAGGTTTTCAGACACCATATTTGTCTAACATTTCTACCCATTTCGAACAAGTTCAGTCACAGTTCATGAAACATAGCACCTCCATTTACCAGTCTCCTTTGACAGGCTTGTGCTTTATAGTCAGGCTCTTACGCACACCCTAACAGGCATGCAGAGAAAGTCCATGTGTATACATAAGAATCATTCACAAAGTATATCTTCCTTAGATTGTTGCATTTGAGATTTGAAAATCAGATCTCAGTTGTTTGAAATGTTACTTTATTTAAAGCTGCACTTATCAAAAATGGATCAAATTATGTTGTAATGCAGTGGTTCTTAATCTGGGGTCGGGACCCCCCTGGGGTCTTAACTTAACTTAAAAATAACTAGACAGACTATAGTTGTGAATGGAATCACTTTAGATGGACACAGTAATTTAATCCAGTAGGTGGCGCTAATGCCAACCGTTATAAAACGCCAAAGAAGAATAAGAATTTAAAAAAGGCAACATTAAGATAGCTAGCTAACGTTAGTGATTTGCTTAACAGTGGAGAGTTTTCTAATATGTGGCACTGAAAGTGCGAGAGCTAACAATAATGAGGAGAAACACACAGCAGAAAACTCTGAACCGAAAAAAAGTGCAAGGAAAACGAGAAAATATGGCGAAAAGTACCTTGAATATGGATTTACACAGACAAGTGATGGAGAAGATGCACCACAATGTGTTGTTTGTGGCGAAGTACTGGCTAAGTTTTCAACGAAAACTACAGGAGCTAAGAGGCCAACAAGCCAACAACGGTGGATGCGCACCACCGGCGATCAGCTGTTTGTTTTGCTGGACACATATGTACGTGAGCATGGAATTGACTGGAACAAGTGTGTAGGAATCTGCTCAGACGGTGCACGAGCAATGACTGGAATACACTGAGCTATCACTCCCTTCGCACTGTGGACGTATTGTATGATTCATAGATAAACCCTCGCAGCTAAGAACATGCCACCACAACTCAAACAAGCAATGGATGAAGCAGTTCGTACAGTTAACTTAATCAAGACCAGTGCAACAAGTTCACGGCTCTTGTACATTCTCTGTCAAGAGATGGGAGCAGAACACCATCAGCCATCAACCACTGTTGTAACATAATGTCTGCTGGATATGTAAATAGCAATTGTTTTTGCTAATGTCAATGTTAAATGTGGGTCAAATATCATTGCAGCTTCAACTCTGCATTTTCTTCTCTTTGTCCCTCTCTTTGTTATCAGTACAAAGTTAGGATTTTAAAAAACTGCTTTACATTAGCATACCACATATACACCTGCTGTAACTGTATGTGTCATATGTGTGCAGTAATAAAGGCCAGTCTTGGAGATATCCAGGCGTTTATAATCTTGATTGATAAATTCTACTAATTTATGCCTTTAATTAAAGCCTGGCCATTGGCACAGAGGTTAGTCCAGTGTGTGTCAATGTGGCGCTGCAGCCCATGATCCATCAGGAAGATTGGTCATTCCAGGAGGGGGCAGACATCATGAGAGAGACAGAAGGACCAGAAATAGGTAAGAAGACAGAGAAGGGTAGAAAGACCTTGACACAGACATAGTAACAGAGAGGCAAGCAAGAGGGGGGGCACTGCCTGTGTTTATGACCAGGGTGTGCAAAGGGGAGAAGATGTGGGCGGGGGGAGAGACATGTATCAGAGGCACTGACGCCTTTAGACAACAATGCACTGTTTCCCCTGTAATCCTGTGATTCATCGAGCTCAATGGAAGACACTTGATAGCAGATCATAATGAAACTTCAACCCCAGACAGCCTGGCTGCCAGGGGCTTTTCCTCACCAGCCCAACAGCTACTTAATGCACGCTGTCTGACCGGATTCTTCGCCTTTCATTTGCAGTCACTAACGCTGGGTGGCTCTGCCCTGCAATGAGCTCATTCGGTCCTTAGGGGAGTCATTTTTAAATGTACTGGTATCAACTCATTTCTGAAGTGAAGGTGTGTTTGACTCAGTGTGTTTGCTACCTGGTTTAGGCTCAGGGGGTCTCTGGGATTGGGTCAATTTGAGGCCGCTGCAAAAAATATCACGCCTAAATACCAATGTAAGTCAGCAAACAGCATTTTAATGTCCATTGTGCTAACCACTGTGAAAGCTGCACCCACAAGAAGGCATTTGTCTGAAGAAGAGACTGAGCAGATGAGACTTTTATTGCAACATCACTAAAGCATGCAAACAGAAGTATAATGTGCAGGTTTGGGGTTTCAAATTTGGCAGTTCCAGTTGGGCAGGTTCTAGGCCTATCACTTTTTATTTGAAATTCAAACTACCCTTCACACGTGAGAAATACTTGGGGTTCTTATCAAGGTGATCGATACTGCTTGGTTCATTAGTCCTCCAGGCTGTTGTAACGACTGTCATTGGGGCCAAGTCTGAACGACCGTTGTTGACATTTTCACATGAGGCCAAATGTGAGCGTTTCTTCACTCTCCTGTGAAGATATGAGAGGACAGTGGGGTCCGTGGGACAGTGGGGGATAAGTGGTGTCTTAAATGTAAATGCTCTGTATTTATACAGCGTCTTTCTAGTCTTTTTGACCACTCAAATTCCATGCTTCGATACGACACAGGAAGTTGTTGTAACTTGACTGTACAAGGTCAGATCTGTACCAAATTTTACACGTTTAATAAGAGTCCTGCCCTGAACACATGTACATGCCAATATTCACTCAAAGTCACAGTGCCACCTTCTGGCAACAAGAAATGACATTTAACAAAGCAGCACCCGTGGCACGTTTCACTTACATGTATGAAATTTCTGTGGCACATGTATCATGTCCAGACGTACCAAAAAGCCTCCTGGAGCGATGCCCTGAACCCAACAGAAAGTCACCCATTTTGAATTTTAAGGTCATTTTTGGATGATTTACTGGCTCTGTACTTTTACGAACTCCTCCTAGAGAATTAGTCTGACTGACTTCAGATTTTCCTTGTCTACTCTAAAGCCCTTGATGATTAAAAGTTGTACAAATGGTGGGTTTTCGTGAAACAGCGTGCCCGTGGCAGGGCGTCCAAAATCGATGATTCGCCATGAAAGAGGAAGTTGTTTTAACTTCAGTGTACAAGCTCACATCTGCACCAAACTTGATGTGCTTGATAACTGTCCCGCCCCGAACACATCTGCGTGTTCAGTTATAGTCATAGTGCGAAGTGATATGTAGCGCCACAAAGGGGACACAGGAAGTGATGATTAACATGTTTGTGCAGTGTCCGAAGCCCATGGCAAATTTACAGCCACACCGGCAGAATCTGCAAGGCGGCCGCCTCGCACCTCGATGCGCTACACGTGCGAGGGCCCGCCCAATGCTGCTTGCAGCTTTAATTTTCTTTCTTTTTTCTGCAAAGTAACTTAAATTTTGGGGGCCTAAACATACTCAAAAACTCACCAAACATTGCACATAATTGAGACGCGGCAAAAAATTTTCGCTGTGCACTCTAAACCCATTGACAATTAAAAGTTGTACAATCGATTATTACCAGTTGACCAGTTTTCCCATGGCGTGCTGTCAAAAATCCATGATTTGCCATTAAACAGGAATTTGTTATAACTTCAGTCTACATGTTCACATCTGCGCCAAATTTTACATGTATAATAAGAGTCGCGCCCTGAACACATCCATATGCCAATATTCACTCAAAGTCATAGCGCCACCTGCTGGCAACAGGAAATGACACGTTTTATGCTGTAATGTACTACTCCTAGCAGGTTGGACATATCAACTTCAGAACTGTCCCAGAAAACCCTTAACACATTGATGAAGCCATGTTGTAAAACTTGTGAGTTTGCAGTTAATGGTGTGGGGGTGGCGTGGCGGCAAAGTTCCACACTTCGCCATGACACAGGAAGTTGTTGTAACTGTACATGCTCAGATCTCTACCAAATTTTACACGTTTATTAAGAGTCCCGCCTTGAACACCTTTACATGCCGACATTCACCCACAATCATAGCACCACCTGCTGGCAACAGGAATTGACCTTCAACAAAGCAGCCCCCACCGCACGTTTCACCTACATGTATGAAATTTCTGTGGCACATGTATAATGTCCAGACGTACCAAGAAGCCTCTTGGAGTGATGCTCTAAACCCAACAGGAAGTCAGCCATTTTGAATTTTATGGTAATTTTTGGATGATTTACACACTCCATACTTTAATGAACTAGGGATTAAGTCCGACCGATTTCAGATTTGTGCTGTGCGGTCTAAATCCATTGATGATTAAAAGTTGTACAAACAGTTAGTTTTTGTGGAACGGTGTGCCCGTGGCGTGGCATCGACAATTGATAATTCGCCATAAAACAGGAATTTGTTATAACTTCAGTCTACATGCTCACATCTGCACCACACTTTACATTTTTGATAAGAGTCCCACCCTGAACACATCTATAAGCCAAAATTCACCCGTAGTCACAGTTCCACCTGCTGGCAACAGGAGGTGTCTATGTTTATGTTGTGAGAACCACTTCTTGCAGGTTGGCTATATCTACTTCAATACTATCTCAGAAAACTCTTAACACATTTATGACATCATGTTGTAAAGCGCATGAGTTTTCCTTCAAAGGCGTATCCTTGGCGGGGTGGTGAAGTTCCATGCTTCGCCGTGAAACAGGAAGTCGTCGTAACTTAAGTATACATGCTCAAATCTGTACCAAACTTGTGCTTGATAACTGTCCCGCCCCGAACACATCTACATGCCAATATCCACTTGTAGTCATAACGACAAGTGCTCTGCAGCCCCACAAATGGGACACAGGAAGTGATGATTAACACCTTCTTGCAGCGTCCCAAGCGCATAGCATATTCACAGCCGCACGGGCAGGGCTCCAGAATCTGCAACGTGGCCGCCTCACACCTTGACGCACTACATGTGCGAGGGCCCGCTCAACGCTGCTTGCAGCTTTAATTGTTTTTGGTTTTTTTGGCTTACAAGGAGAAAGCTGGTAAGCCACGCTCAAGAACATAAAACCATTTGAGAAGTGATGTTTGAAAGTATTTTGGATTCCACTCCATAAACGGAAAAGGCATAGATAAAGACTAACACCAAACAGCCTTACCTGCTTTATATAACAAGCCAAGTGTAGAGTTTAGCAATGTATAGTAATATAGCTTCTATACGATAACATTAGCTGCTTTATGGTAACTTTGGCATAACTCAAATGAGACAGCATCAATTCTACAATTTAATTTAAGACAGGCTTTGTGGCTTGCGTTCAAATTTATTTTTAAAAAGTAGGCATTAGTTCAAAATTAATTGATCGTTCCCCTGTAAACCTCTGACATGAAGTCTTGTAGGTGTTTTGCAGACATTTACATGTTCATAGTGTTGATAATTAATAACACTGGCTTTAATAAAACCTGTGGTCACCAACATATATATGGCAAACTGATTTATGCCATTTTTCCTCGCTGCAGCTTTCATGCTCAGCCTTGCGTAAGCCCATAAAGTTGCTTTTACACAGAATAAATGTCAGCCAATTTATGGAAACAACAGCAGCCACGGGTAGTTAATACAATAAGGAGGCTTACTGCTGTTTAGTCATGAGTTCTTTAACATCAGCAGGGGAAAAGAGAGGAACGCAGTGAGGGTTCGACTCCCCCTGGCGATGTGTGTGGCGGCATTTGTGCTGAGGAAGGCGTCCAAGTTTTGCTACATTCTGCACAAGGGAGACGTGAGGGTTTTGCCAGAGCCTTTTCACGGTGAGAGAGCGTTCCAGTCCAATGAAAGTAATATGTTGTAGGCGGTGAAGGGAGGGGGGAGGGAGTGGGGAAATAAAATCTGCTGTTGTTTTACCTTGTTCAGGGAAAATCCATTGTTTTCCTGGTGCCTTGCTGATGGTGAAACTGACATTAGCACACACTCATGCATGCTTAGATATATGGAGACAAGTTCATACTGTCTGAAAGGCTTAAACACATACTGTACATGCTCTGGAGCAC
>NC_060150.1:26174963-26198978 GCF_021292245.1 Micropterus dolomieu
AACTTGTGCTTGATAACTGTCCCGCCCCGAACACATCTACATGCCAATATCCACTTGTAGTCATAACGACAAGTGCTCTGCAGCCCCACAAATGGGACACAGGAAGTGATGATTAACACCTTCTTGCAGCGTCCCAAGCGCATAGCATATTCACAGCCGCACGGGCAGGGCTCCAGAATCTGCAACGTGGCCGCCTCACACCTTGACGCACTACATGTGCGAGGGCCCGCTCAACGCTGCTTGCAGCTTTAATTGTTTTTGGTTTTTTTGGCTTACAAGGAGAAAGCTGGTAAGCCACGCTCAAGAACATAAAACCATTTGAGAAGTGATGTTTGAAAGTATTTTGGATTCCACTCCATAAACGGAAAAGGCATAGATAAAGACTAACACCAAACAGCCTTACCTGCTTTATATAACAAGCCAAGTGTAGAGTTTAGCAATGTATAGTAATATAGCTTCTATACGATAACATTAGCTGCTTTATGGTAACTTTGGCATAACTCAAATGAGACAGCATCAATTCTACAATTTAATTTAAGACAGGCTTTGTGGCTTGCGTTCAAATTTATTTTTAAAAAGTAGGCATTAGTTCAAAATTAATTGATCGTTCCCCTGTAAACCTCTGACATGAAGTCTTGTAGGTGTTTTGCAGACATTTACATGTTCATAGTGTTGATAATTAATAACACTGGCTTTAATAAAACCTGTGGTCACCAACATATATATGGCAAACTGATTTATGCCATTTTTCCTCGCTGCAGCTTTCATGCTCAGCCTTGCGTAAGCCCATAAAGTTGCTTTTACACAGAATAAATGTCAGCCAATTTATGGAAACAACAGCAGCCACGGGTAGTTAATACAATAAGGAGGCTTACTGCTGTTTAGTCATGAGTTCTTTAACATCAGCAGGGGAAAAGAGAGGAACGCAGTGAGGGTTCGACTCCCCCTGGCGATGTGTGTGGCGGCATTTGTGCTGAGGAAGGCGTCCAAGTTTTGCTACATTCTGCACAAGGGAGACGTGAGGGTTTTGCCAGAGCCTTTTCACGGTGAGAGAGCGTTCCAGTCCAATGAAAGTAATATGTTGTAGGCGGTGAAGGGAGGGGGGAGGGAGTGGGGAAATAAAATCTGCTGTTGTTTTACCTTGTTCAGGGAAAATCCATTGTTTTCCTGGTGCCTTGCTGATGGTGAAACTGACATTAGCACACACTCATGCATGCTTAGATATATGGAGACAAGTTCATACTGTCTGAAAGGCTTAAACACATACTGTACATGCTCTGGAGCACTCACTCAAACACAAATATACACACATGGAGCTAAAGTGCAGCCTAGCAGAGTGTGGTGTGGTGATGAGAGGTTTGGCTGATGCTTCACAGAGGGTCTGGTTAAATATGGTTCAGTCCTGAAGCACAAACCCTCCTCTAAATGTCTCAGCAGCCTTGTCATCAGATTCTCTCTGAACGTTACACTGTAATAAGTCCTACAGAGTTCCTCCCTTCCATCCAATGTGCCACCCCCATTCCCAATGCACATTGATGGTGGTACTGGTAAAGAACTGGAGTGTGTGTTTGTGTGTCAGCGCGTGTGTGCAAATTCGTTCGAAGCCTCCACATCATCAGCCATCCATCCACACCCTATCCCAAGTTCCCAAGCTTGCAATTATTTTCAGCTCTTCACTCTTTTACTATGAATGGAAATAAGAAGAAGCCAGCTGAATGAACAATGACCTGCTCTTTAAATAGCTCATAAATTCCTAAATCGACAGTCCAGAGTAATGTAATTTATTTTTAGGGAATTTTAGTGTTTCCATTTTCCAGAGATACTGGACTAAACATGACATGGACTTTCTTATTCTCAATGTACATACTAATTTTAGTTTTCTTACTGTTCCTTTGCAATACTTGCGCTTTAGTCCTTAGATTCTTAAATGTGCTTCATAATAAAAAATAAATCCAACTCATTATTACTATTCTATTCTGAATTTTAACTAAACAGCTGTAACACCAAAGTATGTAGGTCTTGTGTACAAGGTGGAGGGACACAATAAATTCTGGGGTTCTTCAACTAGACAAAAAACTGTTTATGCATGTATGCATACATTTATATTCAATATCTAAAAAAAATGTTATGATTAATGGTTATGATTTGTGCCTCCCATAAATATGACAAAATAATAATTAATAATAATTAAAACACACACATTTCTGTGTTGTTATTATTGCACTAACCCTAGAAACTATTGAAGTGATGGGATAATGCTTTATTTACCTCTCTAACCACAAAAAAACCACAAAAGTACTAACTAAAAAACTAAAAGCTATAGTGTTTTTTTCACTATAATTATAAAATAACACATCAGCGCCTATAGATTAAATATACATTAAATGATTAAATTTCATTTTGACAAGCAAATGTTCTGAGTCACATTGGGGCATTATCTGCTCCTAAGATCCAGAGTTCCTGCCCAACTCCCAGTACAATACTGCTCGTAACAACCCACATTTTGCAGTGAGCTGAGAAGGGGCCCCAGCACTGATTGTTAAGAAGGAAAAAGGTTTTCAACAACGTTACGCTTCCTACAATTATCAGCGATTTCACAGATGCAAACATTTTGGCTGAGGTTAACAATAGGCCATAAATTGAGATCCTGACATGAGTTAGTGATGCTACCGGGTTTCACAGGCATGTAAAGTTTTCTGGTTAAACAAGGTCTGACATGTGAAGTACTGGCAGCCATTTTGGGTCAAGGAGGATGCCTCATTTGACTGTGCTCACCAATCCGCCCTGTGGCATTTATTGCAACTGCCTGGTGTGCTCTGATGGAGCCATGTCAGGGATGTTGGGTGACAGAGGTTAAAACCGCAGCATATTTACCCGTTCTGGGGCCAAATCTCCTCTTCCTTGGGATAAGACTGGAGCGGTGAAGCCTGCCAGGAGCTGTGGCTCTTCCATTCAGACTTCATTCCAGTCAGAACTGGAGACGAGACCACCAATTATTTTTATTCTGGGTGATTTGGGTTTCTTGGGGTTAGAATAGAGGAGGGGGAGGAGCTGGTTGGATCGGCTAAATATAAATCCATGAAAGTATGCATTCTGTACACTACAGAAATCTTTCTTTCTATGTTTCTTTCACTATATCTGCTAATGTGTTCTGGTTGTTCATTCTCTTATAGTCTGCACTATAGGACTGCCACAGTTGAGTAAATCAACTAAATGTGTCTGCCTTTTTGGCCTCAGAACTCAGAACTAACTGCATGTACTCTTTATCCCTGAGAGGCTGAGGTGTCTGTCTGGGGAGAGTGCTGACTACAGTCCTGTCCAGGGACAAACCAGGATGTCCCTGGGAGAGGCCAGAACAGCCTCAAGGCAAGGAGGGATAGAGAGAGGGAGGAAAGGAGGGCTGAAAGAGAGGTGTGTTTACTATTAGTTTTGCTGTTGGCCCGTCCGTAAACAGGAAAAGGGCTGTTCTGTCAAGCCAAAACGTTCATTAAAGCCACGGTTCAGTCCCATCCGGGACGGTCTGGGGGATTTCCTGTACTTTGTTAGCCAAGTTGTAGAAGGAGACCATGTTTAAGGAAGGGGGGGAAAATGAGCATGGCACTGTCAGCTGTCCACCGGCATCTCCACCACAACTGTCCTGCTTGGTGTTGTTTTGGTCCCCACCCGTCACTCCCTCATCCAGGCTGGGTCCCACAGCCAAGTTTCCACCAAAGATCTAAGGCCTCAAGCTGGCACCTCATTTATTCATGTGCAAATGCAGTTAAGAAGACATAGGTAAGTAAGGGTGCCAATGCTGTTTTTTTAAAGCTCACTAAAAAATGTCAAGAGACTTCTCTCTAGACTTTATGTAAATGACCCTGTGCTCATGAGTCCTGACAGCCGATGCATGATGCAATGGCTAAAGTGGTGTCTTGATTTTTCCATACCAACTGGAAAGAGACAAGCTTGGGCTGTGGAGCAGACTATGGAGAGGTTTATAATATCTGTTTGCAAGTATCGTTGAGGTGCCCATCAGGAAAGCACTTGTGCAACAGCTTGCACCGCCTGACTATGGTGTAGCTCCATCATTTTGTTACACACATTCACTGTCTCCACAACTAGTGCATGTGTATGCAATAAAAAATAACAACAGTGTGACATCTTCTTCATAGTTTATTTTATATATCGGCAGCACATTATTTTGTATTTGTAGTGTACACATTTAGTTAACATCTGTACAGTTAGTTTGTCTTTAGTTAAACATGTGCATGATTTACCCCATGTAGGCCACGTTGTGGAATCAGAAGAACATATTCAGAACATAGGACATAGAACATAGGATGCTATCTATGTTGGAGCTCCTGGAATTACAAAAGCAGGTTTGTTGGATCACAACTATGCCCCAGGGGTATTGAGAAAATAGAAGGAATACATAGAGGCAAAGAAAGTACCAAAAGACACCATTTCCCGCAAAACTTCGGGCGTTTTACGAGGGAGAATCATGCACCTACAACAGAGTGAAGGAGGCAGCTATGGGCATGGATTTCAAGTGATGGCTGTCAAACCAGCAGAGAATTGGATAGACAGGATTAAACGCCTAACATGACAAAAGAGCCCCACAAAGAATGGACAAGTTCCAACGGAGGTTAGATTGGGATATAAACAGGGAATAACGGAGGTGGGTCACAGGACTTTAAGGAGTGTTTTTAGGGCAGGATTACTTTGATGGAGCTATTAGGGGCATACAGATCCAGTTAATGTAGTTAACGTTAGCAGCGAAAGCCTCCTGCTCCCAGGGGTCAGAAGTCATCCCCGGGAGCAGACTAGCCAACAGAGCTGGGATAAGGTCGAAAAGCAGATTGTGACAAAATAATTGATTAAGGTAGCCTCTTACAATTTAAATGGAGTGCTGAGTCCAATTAAAAGGAGGAGACAGGGCCATGGTCTGTTTTTACAACAGACTCAACTAAATGGTAAATGGACTGGATTTATGTAGCTTCTTTCTAGTCACTGAAAGTGCTTTACACTACATGTCACATTCACCCCATTCACATATATTGTTTTCTGATGTATTTTAAGGACAGATAGAAGTTAGAGAAATGTAAGATGAGAGTAATAGATTTATTGCACTATAGTTGCAGTATAGTATATAACTTTATGTCTGAAAAAAAGAGAAGAAAGCAACGCTTTGGAGACTGAATTCAAACATACTGAAAAGACATATGCATGAGGAATGGGAATGGAAATCCAGACATATAAAAAGGAAATGATAATGGTTTGGTGTCCCCACCCGTGTTTTGGGATGTATGCAAAGCTGTGTAAAAAATAATTGCATTAAATCAGCATATTTTAAGAAGATAAAACAAAAGAAACTCAATACCCTACCATCAGATTAGAAAAGGTTAGACAGAGAACATATAGACAGTTTGGATGAGAAAATTAACCATGAAATTAAAAACAAAACAAAAGAGATACATTATATCTATGCGCAGGAAAAAAATAATAATAAAGGTACTATAAAAGTGGAAGTAAATCTGCTGGCTTATGTGCTGAAAAGGCAGTAGGCAAACAGCAGTATTTAGAAAATAAGGTATTCACATACTAAATCAACAATATTTAAGATAAGATAATATCCATAATTTCTTTGAAACAAGTCATGTGGGATGTGGGATTTTTTATGTATATTTCCACGACACATATATCAAGACCATACAGGCTCTCTTAACTTCTATCACAGTAGAATGTGGATGTCCACAGGTTGTTCAGTGAGTTCTCTTCTCTTTGTCATTTTTGGAAGCTTTTAGCCAATAGATTAAACATAACGAAAATATAAAAGGTATAGAAATGGAGGGACCATTACCTCAGGAGTGGAAGTGATTAAAATGAATGTAATTATAAGGTTATTGTATCTGTTCCAGACTTCGCCAGTGGAGATAACAGACAAAGATGTCATAGAATGAGATGAAATGATTTTGAACTAGGTTGAAAATTAAAGGAGGGTTAACTGTCCCTTGTTTCAAGAGTTATTATCAAGCCACACAAATAAGAACACTGCTGATTCTGTGCATTCCATCCTGTTCAGCAAGATGGAAAGAAATTGAAAGTAGTACAACATACATCAATCCTATAGAGGCTATAATAGGTAATAATAAACTAAGACAACATCTTAGAGAGGATTTTAATATTTAGTTAGGCATGTAGGATTTGGTCCAGCATAATCATAAAAATAGCTTGGAAGCACCTAGTAGTAGTATGATGAATTGTCTGTGATTCAGAATTTATACTAGGTAGAACAGATACGTTTAGAAAGGTTTAAAAGTAGGCGAAAGGGGACCTACAATAAACAGGGAGTTCTTAAAGAAGAAGGAAATCAAAAGCGTTCAAGAATTAAAGGATCAAACAATAAGACGGGAGAATGTTGATGGGTTGAAGTTGGAGATTAACCTTTACTGACATTTTATATATATATATATATATATATATATATATATATATCCAAATCATCTGTTTTTTTCGTTAATGCAGCTGATAAAAACCACATACACATATCAAAAAAATACATATAGCATAATATACAGCGTGTCTTTGGTGACCCTGTATGCAGTATTCATTTCAATTCAGTTTTATTTTACAACAATTATATATGATGTATGTCTGCACATAATTACTCGCCATTTTTGTGAGTTGATTGCATAGATGCACATGTCTGAATGTAGCAGCTATCCTTATCAGGTTTGGGGGTCTGGAGATTAAGGTTCTCTACTGGGAGGTGTTACTGAGCTTCTACAGACTGACAGTAGCAGCCAGCATCCTACTTTCCCTGGTCTTCCCTCCACCTACTCCTCTTCATGTTCTTTCATCTTTACTCTCTCCTGTCCAGCACTCCACACTTTTTGCTTCGCTATCTCTTGTGCCTTCCACATCTATCTTATTCTCGGTCATCTTTTGCCTCTCTATTTTTATTATTTTGCCTCTCAACCCTATCTACCACTCTGTTCTTTATCTCTGCCTTTCAGCCTCTAACTTTGTGCCTCGCACCATGCATACCAGAATCCCCCTGTGGCCTAACTCTGGCCTCAACCATGCAACCCAAGATTTATTCATATGCCTTAACTATTGTTTTGCTGTTGTTGTTGTTGTTGTTTGTGACAAGTCATAATCACAGTGCTTATCAAGTTGTACGGAAATTCCGTCCTTTCCATCCTGTTCTCCAGCTCATCATTCACTGCCACCTCCAAATTAGCACTTAAGCCCCAGACATAACAGATGGGGTATTATATGGGGAACAATACCAAAGGAAGGATTTGCATGGATATGGAATATGAAGAAAAAAGATCTCTTGGTGGGAAGACCATATCCTGGAAGTCCATTTTGGGCATCTCAGTGCCTACTGAAACAGCTGCTGTGGCTTCTGAACCAAAAGAATGATGAAATTGAAGCGGGAGGGAGAGAAAATCCTCCAAAAGCATCGCCTCATCCCATCAGAGCAGGGGCTACAAGGCCTGATGTCTGCAACAATGCCAAGCGGAGATGATAGGCCGCAGTAAAACCAGTCTGAAGCATCTAATTTAGGAGCCCTGGATGGCTCACAAAATACAGAGAGGGAAAAGAGAATAGTTCCCCGGCCCGACATGGAAACTGTCTGGGGGGAGTCGGAGCCAGTTAAAACAAACACAGAAATAATTGACGTTGCCACGCTGTTAGACAGCTCTGATTGGTATTTGCACTGCAGCTTTGAAAGTGTTTGAGTGGCATTGTGGCTGGCTGTCATATCTGCCTGTCAGAAATGATGCTGTCGTCTCTGCTGAGTCTGTGTTATCGGGAGGTTTCCAGCCTCTCAGTGTGCTAAAAGCCTTTAACCCGCCAAGCCAATTAGCTGAGCCCTGTTTGAGGAATGGGAGGATGTCTCCCCAAGCCCTGTGTGATGCTTTCCACTTCCTGTTTGCACTCCCTTGCTTTCCTTCGTTTGCCTCGCTCTAGGACATCTGGGGAACATATTCAAAGTAGTCTTACTGCCACCAAGTAACCACACAGTAAGTACTAACACACACCAGAGTCTCTTTCTTGTCACTTGTGCTCAAATGGAAGCAATACATGCTCTCCTCTCCTCTCCTCTCCTCTCCTCAGGGTCCAAGGCAATTACCCCAGTGACTACTGACTTGTGGCCCTGGCTGACAGTGAGGTCAGAGAGGAGAGTGATAGGAACGGAGATGAGGCAGAAAAGTGGCCAGGTCAAAACCATGGGGACCAATGGCCCCGGGGATGGTAAGAGGGGAGAGGTCTGAAAACAAAACTGCCAGAGGGGGTGAAGGTGTGGTTCTTAACAAGACTGGCTGCAGGAATGGGTCAGCTCCCAAAGGACACGATTGCACACACTTAAAATAGGGATTCACATGGTTCTTGTTAGTGTAGGTGAAGCCTCTGAAATGACTAAAACATTGAGGATAGTAATAAAAATCACACACAACACGCATACTGATGTAGAATCATTAGTTTAAATGATGAAGCACTATCGATTCAGCCAAGCAATGTGTGTTCTTGCATAATTAACTCAAATTCAACCAATCAAAGTGTGAGATCTTGCAATTTATTTTAAATCAATGCATCTTTTCTGCAAAACATAGTCAATCTGCAGGAATGATGCCCAATTTTAACACGTAAAAAGTTTCACTTTTACATACCAAAGTCACACAAATATCTTTTCAAAGTAATCAAAATTGAAGCGCAACTTTATACCTAATACTAACCATTTGGTTCACAGAAATTGTTGGCAGAGCATGGTAAGAAACACAAAACTACCTTATACTCTAGACTCAATTCAGGAAAATTAGAATTGCAGAAACGTCCAGGCTAACTAATCAGAAAGGCAGAAAAACAAAAATTCCTGAGGCCCCATCCACACTACTACATTTTCCTTTTAAAACAGAGACCTTTTGCTACGTTTGCGAAACAAAGACCTAAAACGGAGAAGTTTGAAAACGCTGCCTACCCCGTTTTTCATTTTAAAATTCCAGGTAGCATTTTAGTGAAGACGGGCAAAAACGGAGGACTTTAGAAACGATGACACAGATGCTCACATTTGGCTCTCTGATTAAGTCTTATTAGTCATGCACAGCAAAAACACAATGCCACTAAAAGAGTTTTTGATTTGGTATTTATTAAAATATTTTGTACCTTGCAAAATGGGGCCTGAGATTCTGCTTTGGGGTCACAGACCATAAGGGATCCCAAAGGTCTGAAAAAGTAAATTTTTTGGCGTGATGATCCAGCTCTGTTGGAATGTGGTACATCTTATAATTACATATTGTAAGTTTAGTGTTAATGCCACAGGGACTTCATAGATGAAGATGTCCATTTGCGTGACCTAAACTTTTAAGCCATTGAACTAGGTGTGAATTCATGGGCCCAGCTTTCAGCTACAATTGGTTTACCTATGACCCATGATGTCACAAGGTCAACAAAAGTGTCCCTTCTGGGCTCTCTTTTCAACTGCAGCTGCCGACAGCAGCAGCTGTCTCACAGTGTGCCCTGCTTGGAGCAGACACACAACAGATCCAAACTCTTTCTTATGGCAGCGATGCAAGGGCCTTCCTAAGATCTCTGCAAACAAGTTTAGTCAGCACCAGCAGCTACAAATCCGTCTGCCAGTTACCTTCACATGCTAACAGAAGCAACAAGGTAGTTTTGCGCCGAGAGGCTAACTCTGAGGAGTACAGATCGTGTCCTCCATCTGCACAATCAGAAAGACTAACTCCTTTTAACTTGGCACTGTTATGGCCATTTAAACCATAATTCCCAACATTAATATTGATTAATGTTACTGTAATTTGTCATAAAATATAAAAGTGACCACAAACTGTAGCATTAGTTTTGGAAACATCACTGCAAGTTCAATGTTCTGGGCAAAGCAATCACAGAAACACAGGATTCAAGAGATCCCGTTGTGAAACAGGGCCCTTATTGGCTGATACATTATTTCAATAAAACAACTATATGTGCTCCATATAGTGGTCATACCCTAATACATAAGAACACATATTATATCTTTAGAACAACCAGTGAATAGAAACAGTATTCACACGTATCAACACACCCTCTTTTGTAATGACGGATAAAACCACCATAGCTCTCCCATTCCCTCACCGCTGTAAAATGAATATAAACCTCCACTACTGTACTGTTATTATTAAACCGTTATTATCACATAACTATTTGCACAACTGTAAGCATAATTTTACTAATCCTCAGCCTTGAACATAGACGTGACATCAATAAAACAGTCACACAATAAGCTCAGCCTTGTACTATGCAGCAGATAGCACCATGTTCAGATAGCTGAAAATAGACATGGGAGGCACATTCCTTCCTTGCGTTTTTAATATAATAATTGAGAGTCTAATTGCAGCTTGGCGCTGTAGAGCAATGGTTGGTCCTGTATTTACTCTTATTGTATCTAATCAGCTTCCTGCAAGCCCGGTCTATCTGAGGGCTATTGCTGAACAACGGGCTGTGTAACTATGGCTCCATGCACCACATTCAGACAGATTAGATTTATACACACTCCCTGTCTCGCTGCCAGGACATATTCTGGCTACAGTATCACACCAGTCTACTTCCTGAGTCACAGTCTGGATATGACAAATATTTTCTTCCCATATTTCCCTCTTAATAAGACAGGGCTCTGGCACAAACTCAACATAATTTTATTCAGTGCATTATTTCTTAATGAGGTGCTCAGAAGATGATTAATATTTTTTTTTACTTTAACCGTGGAAGCAAATGGTAGCAGGATCATGCAGGAGCTGGAGTGGATTGCGTGTTGATACCATCTTGTAAAATATAATCAGAGTAAATGCTGTTATAAAAAGAGGAATGTGGGTCAATGAGATGATGGCCTTTATGCCACCTCCAGTCACTTCCAGACCAGTCAAGCAGAGTGGGCTTCATTAGATCACTGAATTCTGGTCACAAGTTCTGGCTTATTGGTCACATCACCAGCTGTGTGTGTGTGAGAGAGAGTGTGTGTGTAATGTGTGTGCATTTTCCATTTGTCTTTAATAGCACAAGTACAACAGTACGTATTAGTAGTTAAAAATTTTCTCAAGCCGATTGTTTTATACTCAGACAGTCATAATTAACAACTAACATTTATTAACTTTACAAGGTCTCATGCATGTTTTTTTGAATTTCTTCAATATCTATACAGATACTCACAAATGCCGTGGCATTCAGTCATGATTAGATATGAGATGTCTTGTATTCAAAGTTGACATTTTGCCCTGAGGGTGGTGGCACTAGAATAAAGCTCAGTCAGTCACAAAAACACTGCAATAGCACAGTAAATTATGTTCTGGGTAGCATGAATATCCATACCAGTTCTCATAATAATCTGCCAAGAAGTTGTCAAGATATCCCACTCTCTGTCTCTTTAGACCCCACTGTTGTGTGCCGATGTTCAACAGTTATACAGAGACAATACAAAGTATAGCCAATGATATGATTTTTTAAGAAGCTTCAGAATGCCATGGTGCAAGGCTGCCAGAGGAGAGTGTGACTCCTGTCATAAACACACCCCAGTGTTCCCATCTTATTAACTAGTCAGCTATATTTATACCTCTGTCTTTCCACCTTTAACTAAAAGCAAAGCGAGTTCAATCATGTTATGTGGGGGAGAAAAACTATTTTGGGAATTGAAACAAAGCTAATACTGAAAAGTAGGTACATCTAAAAGTTAAATTACAAGTCTGATGATAACGGCGGAAGTGGGTGGATTTCAAGAATTAACTTTAAGATTGCTGTCATTAAAAAGAAGGACGTACAATATCTGTTTGTCTGTGTTTGAAGTAAGAAGTATGTATGAAGTTCCTGTCCATGTGCCTTACTCACATAATAAACCCCCCCCCCACCACCAGCAGATAGCAGTTTCCTTTGAGGAGAGCTGTGATGGGAGACGAGATAACATGTTCAGGAAGAGGAAGAAGCTGACTACTGCCCATCCGGACAGGCCCTGACATGCTGTGTCCATGAGAATGCACTGCATAAAATACGCTTCCTAACAAAGTATTTGGTCTAGTTTTCACCCCTAAAACCACTTTCAATACTCACTTAATTTTAATCTAAGTGAAACTATTTACCATTAGGTGAGATTCCAGTGTAAATGCTGCTGCTGCTGCATGAAAAGCTTTAGTGGTGTCTGAGTTTCCACTAAAGTGGAATTCAGTGCTGCTGAAATTATTATACAGAGATGGGGACTCGAGTTTGAGACTCAGACTTGAGTCCGACTTAAGTCGCACACACAGTGACTTCAGACTCAACTTGAGACTCCTCCTTGAAAGACTTCAGACTCGACTCGGACTTGAGATGCGGGACTCGTGAACAATGTTTATTTTTAGAAAACATCTGATGAGCTTGCTGTTACTCCCCTCCCTCCGTTACCTATAACCTGCCTACGTAACACATATCAGCTGTGTGTGGCCACATGTGAGAGAGGACAACAAAGAACAGCAGTTCTGCTGTGCCCTTCATCATAAACTTTGGCTTTAAAACTTCGTACAACAAGACCCAAACAAAGAAGCGCTGAACGCAAAATAGGTTAGTAACCTGAGGTGAGTAAACATGTTTAGCTCAGCATTGGCCATCTAACATTAGCTTGCTTCTTGCTTTAGCTAAGACCTACTGGAGGTTAGGTCCAATTGTCGTTCGTTATGAAAAGATGAATGAGCGTTTCTTTACTTGCCAAACTTCTGGCAATCGATTAACATAATCATTTACGTCCCGGTGGCTGCCATCACATTAATTATTAACGTCGGCTGCAAAGAGGTTACAGGTTTATTGTTGAGTGATGCTGTTAAATTGTCTCTCTTGAAGGAAATTATCAGACTTTGAGCAGCTCACCCTGGAGCTGCAAAAGGCCTTTTACAACTTTGCCTTATCTGCAATAATAAATACCAACACAACCAAACAGACATTGATGCGTAAAGCTGGTGGAGGTCCCCTTAAAGAAAAGAAAATGCTCTCCTATTGCTAAGTCTGCACTTAAAATTAAATTGATTTAGGTCAACAAAGGCAAAATAAGATGAGACATGTTAGTCTCTTTCTTTTTGTACTTGTATGAGTGTATGTGTCTATGTAAGAAGACAAGTGACGCTGGGTGACTGGTGGAGGCAGCAGTTGGTGCAGATTCTTCTTCTCCCTGGAGCAGACTGAGGCTGTGTGGCAGGGAGGTGATTTAGGAGGTGGAATTGTGGGGGGTAGAGGGTATGCACTAGCAGAGGGCAGGGACGCCATGAGAAACAGTGGCTCCCTCTGTGAACAGACAAGAGGGTGAAGGGGGGCGACTCTCAGTGCCCACCTGCCCTCCAATGCTCCCTTACCGCTCTCTGTAACTCTACCCCACAGATAACCATCACACCCTGGGCCCTCAACGTGACCCGTCTGCCCCCCACCCCCACCCCCACCACCACCAACACCCCGCTTAGCTCCAGGGTCACCGAGGAGGAGGGCACTTTCACCTAAATGTGGGCCTGTCTGGAGGCCTCGCATAACTCTGCTGGAGCCGATAACTGACTCACACATTTACACTGTCTTTGTTGTAAAGCCTGCCTGCCCTGGCCATGTCCACTCCTACAAAAAGTCTGTTAATGCAGCACCTGCGTTTGTATGAGGAACTGGGAAGTTTGCTAATTGGAAGACAGCTGTTATCAGCATATAAAATAATGGGTATATTAAAGCACTGCTATGAAAATAGGAAGCCATATTTTTTCACTGTGTCAACTCCTGATGAGAAAATTGGTTTTGAAAACATTGGGCTTATGGGGACGGAAAGCTCCCTTTGACCAGGTGAGTGTTTATCAGGCTCTCACCAGGGTTAGAACGGTGGATGTTTGTGCTATTAAGTATCATGTCAGTCCAAATCTAAATATTTGTTGGAACCCACATTATAGAGGAGCTTTTCCGAAAAAGCCACAGTGTCAAAACTATATTGGGTGCATTAGTGTTGTTGGGAGAGCACTTTAGGGCTGAGTGTCCCTCTGCTCATGCAGAGCTGAGCTGAGCATGACACTGCCACTCCTGCTGTTCCTCACAAACACATAAATGCTTAAATGGAACGCACATTGGCAGGCATGCATACTGAACAACAAACCCCGAGGTTTGTCTGAGTAAAAGCCCAAAGGAAAACCTATAACTGCCTCTAAGTCAAACCCATAAATGACACACACTTAGAGAAGGAGTTGCCTTCAAGTGCACTTTCATTTCAGCGTCTTTGACCAATAACACTCTATTATTTTGTCTACTGCTGACTTCTGTGGTCCAGATAGGCTTAAACACATACAACTGTGACTGTTCACGTTGATTCCTTAAAAAAAAATCTGCCAGTTGACAAAACACCTTAAGGTCTATTTAGGAGCTGTTCTGGAGCTTTCAATCAGATAGCAGATGTAGTTCACTACGTTGTGCAGTGTAGCAGTGTTAGCCAGTGGGCAGCCAGGAATTAGCTGCACCAGAGGAGTTACTGATGCCTCTCGTAGGAAGAGTCTGAATTGTGGCAGTTTGTTTCTGGCAATGTGCTGATGTGCTGCAGTGAGGGTATTGCCTCATTTCCGTTTCCACTGCTTGTGTGTTATTTGCTTAAAACCAGTTAAATGTGTTAGATTCTTCATTACAGCAGCTAATTATCTGCTACACACTTAATCTTACAGTAGTTCTGCCTAAACACTCACAGTTACTTCCATCTTTTAGCGACTCTCGCTAAATCTCACAATTGTTTACAAGAGTTTTGCTGGCTAACACTACCATACTTTAGCGTAGCAGTTAGCAGTTTCTCTCCCCCTTGCTCTCCCGCTCTCTCTTGCTGGGTGTGTCAAATGTTCAGTTACTCCTCTGTGTCCTTGAGCATTAATGATACGTGTAACAAGTGTTTATTTGTAGCCTTGGAGGCGAGGCTAAGTGATTTTAAAGTTCAGCTCCACACCATGGTAGATCAATTGTTAGCTACTGTACTGTACTGTAGTCAGTCCAGACCGAGGTAGATCCTGTAAGTCAGATTGACACTCAATCTGTTGGTGACCCCTGCCTCTCCCTGTGCCTCTGCAGATTGTGATGCAGATTGTGAGATGTTTCTACTACACTGTCGTTAAGGTGGAATTATTAGGGAGCCTGTATTAACCCGTATCCTGCCGTTTTAGATGTTGTTCAACCTAACCAGGATTCTTGGAGTTACTTTCTTCCATTACCATGGCAGAACTTATGGATACTATGTTGCAGATGAAAGTATCCTCTAGGCCTCTTGATCGGATCCAGCAAAGTTTTTATTTATAGTTATGGAGTATATTTGCTCACACTTGCTTTTAATTTACAGCTCACTCTCTACTGGTTGTGTCCCGGTCTACTCCAAGACTGCATGTGTACAACCTGTCCTAAAAAAAACCTAGCCTTGACCCCAACATCCTTTACAACTATCGTCCAAATTTCTAAACTGCCTTTTCTTTCAACAACTCTTGAAAAGATGGTTTTTAAGCAGCTCCTTGCTACGATGGAAAATAACTTTGTAAAGTTTCAGTCTGGCTTCCGTAGGCATCACAGTACTGAGACAGCACTCCTGAAAGTTACAAATTACCTCCTAATGAACGCTGATGCAGGCATGTGTTCTATCCTGGTGTTGCTGGATTTGAGTGCTGCCTTTGACACCACTGATCATGGTGTCCTGGGTGGGGGTATCTGGTACTGCACTGAAGTGGTTTGCTTCATACTTATCCAATAGGAAGTTTTGCATCTCTATAAATAATTTGAAGTCTTCTTTTTCTACCATGAAATACGGTGTGCTTCAGGGGTCAATACTTGGACCTATTATGTTTTCTGTATGTAAACTCACATGACCCCTCACACTTTTGTAAATATTTGATTATATCTTTTCATGTGACAACACTGAAGAAATGGCACTTTGCTACAATGTAACGTAGTGAGTGTACAGCTTGTATAACAGTGTAAATTTGCTGTGCCCTCAAAATAACACATCACACAGCTAATAATGTCTAAACCGCTGGCAACAAAAGTGAGTACACCCCAAAGTGAAACACTACACTAGATGTCTATCAGATAGGGCTAAATTTAAGGAAGTGATTACATCTGCATTTAATTTAGTACCATGTCTAAATGTAACAGAGGGTCCTTCCCAAATGGATCATCTTGTTGATAGTGCTGCAGGCTCACTGCGAATGACACTCAATTCTGTTGCCCGTTTTTAAAAAAAGGTACTAAAACAGATAGATACTAAAACAAAGAAGGTTAGCTTCATGGGATAACCCGGAAACTCACAAATTAAATCAAACATTGCAGCAACTTGAAAGGAAAAAGGCTTTCCACCAATCTGGAAGAATCTCGTTTAATTTGGCAAGATAGTTTTAAAACTTAAAGAAAAGCCCTCTGTAATGCCAGAGCAGCGTATTCTCATCATTAATAGAGGAAAATAAGAACAACCCCAGGTTTCTTTTCAGCAGTGTAGCCAGGCTGACAGAGAATCACTGCCCTATTGAGCCATGTATTCCTATAGCCTTCAGTAGTAACAACTTTTTTAACAATAAAATTTTAATTATTAGAGACAAAATTTACCAATAACTGCCCTCAACTGGCACCGATTTACCTTCAAATATGAACTGTTGAAACAGCTGAAAAACCTGATATATATATATATATATATATATATATGGACTGCTTTGTTCCCATCAATCTTCACCAACTAACTTCATTTCTTCGTCTAAACCATAAACCTGCCTCTTAGACCCCATCCCGACAAGGCTGCTTAAAGAAGTTTTACCCTTAGTCAGCACTTCTTTACTAGATGTGATCAATCTGTCTTTATTAACAGGCTATGTACCAAATTCCTTTAAAGTAGCATTAATTAAACCGCTTCTTAAAAAGCCCACTCTTGATCCAGAAGTTTTAGCCAACTATAGACTTATATCTAACCTTCCCTTTCTCTCTAAGATCCTTGAGAAAGCAGTCACCAAATAGTTGTTTGACTTTCTACAAAGCAATAACTATTTGAGGATCAGTGAGGATCTTGTTTGATCTTAGCGCTGCATTCAATACCATTGACCATCATATCTTATTACAAAGACTGGAACATTTAGTGGGCATTAAAGGAACCACTCTAAGCTGGTTTCAGTCTTATTTATTAGATCAACCTGCTATGTTCTGATGTTAAACTCAGATAAAAATGAAGTTATTGTACTTTGAGCCCAAACACCTCCGAGATGCCTCATCTATTATAAAGATTCAGTCTGGATGGCATCGCTCTGGCCTCCAGCACTACCGTGAGGAATATTTGAGTTATCTTTGATCGAGAAATGTCCTTTAACTCTCACATTAAACAAACTTCGAGGACCACCGTTTTTCACCTACATAACATTGCAAAAATCAGGAACATCCTGTCTCAAAATGATGCGGAAAAACTAGCCCATGCATTTGTTACTTTTAGGCTGGATTACTGCAATTCTTTATTATCAGGCTGCTTAAGTCCCTTAAGATACTCCAGCTGATCCAGAATGCTGCAGCAAATGTTCTGACAGGAACCAGGAAAAGAGATCATGTTTCTCCTGTTTTAGCTTCTCGGCACTGGCTCCCTGTAAAATCCAGAATAGAATTTGAAATATTTCTGCTCACCTACAAAGCTCTTAATTGTCAGGCACCATCTTATCTCGAAGAGCTCATAGTACCTTACTACCCCACCAGAGCACTGCGCTCCCACAATGCAGGGTTACTTGTGGTTCATACAGTCTCCAAAAGTAGAATGGGAGCCAGAGCGTTCATCTATCAAGCTCCTCTCCTGTGGATCCAGGTCCCACTTTGGGGAGGCAGACACCATCTCCACATCAAAGAGTCGGCTCAAGACTTTCATCTTTGATAAAGCTTATAGTTAGGTCTGGCTCAGGTGAGTCCTGAACCATCCCTTATTTGTGCTGCTGTAGGCTTAGACTGCAGGGGGACTTCCCACGATGCCCAATTTACTAATGTATATCCAGTACACATATACCATGCATTCTAAACACACTAAAGGTTTAAGCTGCAGTCGGGCCTGCTAAAAAGAAGTTTTCCAAGATACAATAACTGGAAACTACTGAAGAGCGTAGCTGTGGGAGAAAATGGTACTACAGTTCCAAACAGTTCTGACAGCGTAGAGGAGACCTGACTCCAAAAATCTGTCACATCACAGCATTCCGAAAACATCTGTATTAAAGAATAAGAAGAACTGTGCCCATCAGGGAAGAGGTCATAGTGGGGAATTAAATAAGTATGTGGCATTTTCTTGGAGTAAGGTAATCCCTGTGGATCATCAACTAGATCTGCTAATGATCAGGATTCTCAGAGGATTCTACCACAGATTTCCATACTCAGTTCCATAGTATAGGTTTGTCTTCCACAGCAAGACCCAGATCCCTAGACAACACTTGTTCATGTAGGTTGTAGAAAATAGATAATATGATACAGATACCAAGCTCTTGGTCAGGAAACGAGAAGGGAACATTTCAAGTATAAAGTGAGTAATTTTTAAAAACTGGGCTATCTGTATCTAGATCCAATAGTTGGTGGGAGGAGTAAGTTCACCTGGCAAACGCCCATTTTAAGAACAGAGAGACGAGTCCGCTGTGAGTGAGAAAGACGAGACTATCTATCTAGGGCCGCCTCTATATGGCTAAAAGTGCCTTTAAAATGTTAGGTGGTGTTGCCTTATGATGGATTGACATCAATTCCCAAGAACCTGAAGTTTTCACTACGGGTATATGAGAAGGCAGTGCTGCTGGATCTAATCTTAAATCCGGCAATAGTGCGGATTTCATCCAATTGATTTTGTACCAGACATAGTACTATATTTTCTGAAGGTCTTTATGTGGGATTGTTTAGGCAACAAAACAACTTAGTTAGGTTTAAGAAAACATCATGGTTTGGGTTAAAGAAAGTATATTAAGCCCGTTCTCATCTCAGGGCGTCATATACCGACGATTTGAGAAAGAGTGACAAAGCGTAGTTATTTGTGTGTGTCTCTATAAGACGCACTGGGGCGTCCCGTACAGATCGGAAGTGCTAGCTAGCTACATTCATGATAAAGTGTTGACAGCCCCCCGAAGCCCCTACCCATACTACAACCATCAGAAATGTTAATACCTAAACCTAAGTCACTGAATGTATACATGTCGACCGGCTAACCCTACAGCACATCGGCCTCACGGCTGTCTGAAAACATCAGTTATGACGCATTGAGATGAGAATGTGCTGGTATATTACACCACATGATGTAAGTCACATGAAATGGGAAATTGACTGGAGTTGTTATGTCTGTAACAGTGACAGTAAAACACTTGTCAGCTTGATAAATTCAGAGCCAAATCCAAAAAGCTCAAAAACCATCCACAAGTATTCCCACTAGCCAATCAAATGCTTTCTCGGCAGTACAGGGTGAGTGAATGTTTGTCAGCATGAAGGTAGCAGACAACACATGTTGTCCGACGATAAGCGTGTTTTGATATAACCTGTCCCATCATGGTGAACTAAAATGGACAAAGGTCTATAATTACTGCACAGTGTGGGATCCTTATTGGGTTTAGGTAGCACTGTTCCTATAGGGAGCTGACATCCCTTACAAAAAAGCCGCCTTCAACAGAAGAAAGAATCATGTCCAGAAAGTGAAATAAAACTAACTAACCCCAACTGGGTGACTTTTCCTTCTTCATTTTCATCATTCGTGTGATTGTGTCACAGTTTGCCTCTCAGTCCCTCCTATCCCCATCACCTGACTGCCCCACCCATCTACACATCTGTCCCCAGTTCTCATCAGCCCTGCAGTTGCCTACTCCGCCTACTCCTCATTCCCTCATCAGCCAATCACCACATATAGCAACTCACTTCCTTTGTTCTTTGCCAGTTCGTTCCTAGTTGTCTTGTTGTTGGGGTTTTTTTTGTATTGTAATTTCTGTTACTACGGCCTGTGCATGCCTACCTGCCTGTGTACCTGCCAGACTGCTTACAGATCTACCAGTCTGCCTGCCTGTCCTCTGCGTTTGGGTCCTTTCCCTGATGCCCAGAATTAGCAGTTGTGACAGATCGCCCTATGTAATTCAGGGTGATGGGTCTACTAAGGTGATTGGTTTCTTCTTGAGTAAGACAGGGAAGCTCCAAATTGCTTAATGTCTTTCCACCATCTTTGTTTAAGAAGAGTATAGTGAAGCATAAACTAAGTAGAATTCTGCATTCATCTTCTTAGGATCAGGTAGAAGGGCTCGTTGTGATCTGACAGCTGTAATTTTAGAATCTGTTAAATTTTTCTGCAATCTCAGCGTAGGGAGGTGACAAGTTCTAGCCCCACTGGCATAATAATTCCTTCTTGTTCTATGAATTTGAAATTATGTTCTAATTTAGGTCCACCCTGAGTGAATAAATTGCTTTTTTCATTTCCTCTGAGAAGCCCAGATTTTGTTGTTCTTACTCCAAATAATGTAATTTTGACTAAAGTTTAGATATTCTACCCAGTCCAGCCTTGTTGAGGTTGGAAGAGAAAGATATACAAGGGTTTTTAATACAACCTTTGATTGCGTGCCAAAGCATGTGCGGGTCATCAACAGAACCAGCTTTCTCAGCCAAGAAGTTATTCAATTTAGTTCTAAACTATTCACTGAAATCATTGTTTTTAAGTGAAGTTATAGTAAGGGAAATTATATTAAAGTGCCATCTTGTCACCCCGATGTTGTCCATGAGGTTTACTTTTGCAGTAACTACACCATGGGCAGACAGTGTTTACATCGTGAACCTGAGATATAACAGTTGGAGAAGCTAGCAAATAATGTATTGTAGAATGAGTCATGTTTCTATTGGAGTAAAAACTGTACTGTGTAGATGAAGGATTAATGGCGTGGAATAAATCTGCCAGACTGAAATGAGAACTTTAAATGCAGCAGCTGAAACATTTCTCTGCAGGGTATCACAAACAGGTACCCTGCCCATTTTAGAAAAGATTAAATATAACATGATAATTAGAATTCGGTTATAAGCAAGTGACCAAAGGAGGGGTGCATTTTAAAATAAAAGTTCAGATGAAGTTACACAATGAACAAATTAATCTATGAAGTCCAGTGTCACCAACAATGACAAAAAGTGTCCCGCTACTGAGCAGCACGGATAGTATTGGAGTAAAGTTATCCCTTATCATTTAGTTATCCCCCTTAACTCTCCCAATCCAATGTTTTACCAAATTGTAGTCCATCGACACACTGGCCTTTTTTCCCTGGCAGAAACACTTGGGATGGATGTTGTGTCAAATTGTAGTGCGTTCGGGGATACAAGTGATGTGGATATTATCCCGATATGACCAGTCTTTTTGCTAAGCCGAAGCTGCTTCCAGTTTCAGCTTTCGTAATTCGAGTATTGAGCTTGGAGCATTGCTTGTTTAATTTGTTGATGTCCAATCTTCCCAGTTGTAATGTGATGATAAACTACCGTTGCTCCTTTAAGGTTAATTCAATAACAGAAGATAGCTGTAGCTTGCTATCTACAGCTGGCAAGTGTCCCCACATTGGGTTATTTTTGCCATTTCTTGATGCTTGTTTTTAATCATTTAGATGTTGCACAGCAATGTGCTCAGTGAACAAAATAAACTTATTTTAGTTTGAAAACAATCTCAGTCCTTAGGATAGTTTAGGATAGGAGCGAAGCGCTACAAAGCCATCATGCTTGCAGGTCACATGGTCCACTCCACTTTATTATTTTCACTAACTTCTGGTTTCTCCTGACAAGATCGTTTGACAAAAACACTGCATTTTCGTCATACTGTACCAAAGCATGAGCGTCAGGACTTTGTATTTTCAAACATCTGATAATTTCTTGATGTGACTTGGTGTGACTGTGGTGGAACTATTGTGATTCTAGGTGGGACTATAGCCCGACCCTAGCACTGCCTATGCCTTGAGGTGAGACCAGTTTGCCAACCTCTGTTTCCAAGTTCAAGTTTGAGGCTGAAGTTTTAATCAAACATGAATCAGAAATTCTTAAAAACAACAAAACTACAATTATCGTGACAGCTGGGCTCACTTCATTTTTTGATGATCATGTGATTTGATCGAAAGCTCGAGGGCAGCTGCTAAGTTTACTTTAAGGTGAGAGACTCTTTTAACTTAATTTTTTTTTAATCGAGACATTATGAAAACCGAGGCAAATACTCTAAACAAAGTAACTATGGAGCCAATTAAAGATTGCACTAAAGAAAGTGAAATGTCAGTCCTAAACATGATGACAAAATGACAGATGGTATTTTGCAGGTGAACTGAGGTCTATGGCCACTCTGACAACACACACACAAACACACACAGGGAGGGACCAGCAGGTTGTTTGCCCAACAACTGGTAATTGCTTTAGTTCCCTGCTATAAAAGCAATAAAGCCTTATCAGTAGGTAAATAAAGCTGACCATTGCCGCAAAGGAGTGCTGTAAATATTTCAGAATTATCAATAATCTAGTGGGTTGGCGTCCATGTCCCTCCATGTCACCATAATACTGAAACTTTAGCAACCAATAGATGCTGGATAAGAGTCCTGCATTCCTTTCCTCTCAGAGCTCCTCTTTAAGGGGAGGAAAACAGGGATCATTTGTGGAATAAAATATAAATGCTTGTTCTGCACTCACACACACCCTCCTCACACACATGAACGCACCCTCCCCCTCTCCTCCTCAAGCTGAATGGACAGTCAACTACTCAGAGGGATATCAGGTTTCTGTTTGTGTTGGTTCCATTGTGTCCTACACGGGATGGACATGTAATTGCTCGGGAACAATACACAGTGAGTTGGCTGAATAAACGCCACGCCGGTTTGAATTGCAGAACCTTTATGTTTATATCATGCTGCTGATTTGCAGTTGAAGCCAGGATTGACATCGTATACAGGCTTGGTCACAAAGCAACAAAAACCACAGGGAAGTGCTGACTCTGGACTGCCAGCTCATCTAATGCAATCATAATATTTTCTCTCAGAAGAGTCCTGCTGTTGCTACACTTGAAAAACTCCCCTCATTATTGCTAGACTTGATCTGGCCTTATGGGTTTTCTCCCTGGAAATAGATCTATCTCTGTTTTTTAAAAACAGATTTGCTGAAAAATTTAGGTTTGAAATTCCCACCATGCTGAAGTTGTGGTGATTGAGAGTCAATGGAACTGGCCGTAGGAATGCCATATAGCTACACAATTTTATAAATTCACCAACTATTTTAAAAGTAACAACTCATCTAATGTTAAATTGCTATGGCAGAGATCTGGGAAAATAATTTGAACATGGGAAATATAACACGCAAGTGTACATTTGTAAAGAAAAAATGAAGTTTGCACACAGTATAAGATTACATAGATGTTATCATAGTCGTCTCAGACTCCGTAGAATGAAACAGATGAGGGATAATTCTGAAGTGCAGAATGGAAATGGAAGCTTTCCTTCACCCTATATGGGAATGCACAAGTCCTGGGTGGATGACTTGGATCAGCAATCCCTTTGAGTCATAATTTATAATTATTAAGGGACAGATCTCAAATACCAAACATATCAAGCCTCCAGAAGAAGTTGGAAAATAGCTAATGCTCCAGACTGGAAAGATTAAGTAAATACAATGGTAGAGATCCTATGAGTCTATGGTGTGTAAATTAAAATGTATTTCATTGTGGACTGGGTCTCTCACTGTGTATGTGCTAATTTTTAATTTCTAGGGATTGCAACATCGGTCAGTCTGTTGGTTGGTCCACCACCTTACTGAAAAAAGGCTAACTGCTGAATGGATTGCCATCAAATTTGGTACACACATTCATGGTCGTCAGAGAATGGTCATGAGTTTGGTGCTGCATCATCAGGTCAAACTTTTACTTTCTCCAGTATAGGTAATTGATTTACCACCAAATATCTGCCAAACTTATGACATTCCCTTCAACTACAGATGTACTTTGTGTTTAGTGCTAAACAGTAAATGTTAGCATGCTAAAACTCAAGAAAAAAAAAAGCTAAACATAAT
>NC_060150.1:26199078-26202467 GCF_021292245.1 Micropterus dolomieu
AAGCGCTACAAAGCCATCATGCTTGCAGGTCACATGGTCCACTCCACTTTATTATTTTCACTAACTTCTGGTTTCTCCTGACAAGATCGTTTGACAAAAACACTGCATTTTCGTCATACTGTACCAAAGCATGAGCGTCAGGACTTTGTATTTTCAAACATCTGATAATTTCTTGATGTGACTTGGTGTGACTGTGGTGGAACTATTGTGATTCTAGGTGGGACTATAGCCCGACCCTAGCACTGCCTATGCCTTGAGGTGAGACCAGTTTGCCAACCTCTGTTTCCAAGTTCAAGTTTGAGGCTGAAGTTTTAATCAAACATGAATCAGAAATTCTTAAAAACAACAAAACTACAATTATCGTGACAGCTGGGCTCACTTCATTTTTTGATGATCATGTGATTTGATCGAAAGCTCGAGGGCAGCTGCTAAGTTTACTTTAAGGTGAGAGACTCTTTTAACTTAATTTTTTTTTAATCGAGACATTATGAAAACCGAGGCAAATACTCTAAACAAAGTAACTATGGAGCCAATTAAAGATTGCACTAAAGAAAGTGAAATGTCAGTCCTAAACATGATGACAAAATGACAGATGGTATTTTGCAGGTGAACTGAGGTCTATGGCCACTCTGACAACACACACACAAACACACACAGGGAGGGACCAGCAGGTTGTTTGCCCAACAACTGGTAATTGCTTTAGTTCCCTGCTATAAAAGCAATAAAGCCTTATCAGTAGGTAAATAAAGCTGACCATTGCCGCAAAGGAGTGCTGTAAATATTTCAGAATTATCAATAATCTAGTGGGTTGGCGTCCATGTCCCTCCATGTCACCATAATACTGAAACTTTAGCAACCAATAGATGCTGGATAAGAGTCCTGCATTCCTTTCCTCTCAGAGCTCCTCTTTAAGGGGAGGAAAACAGGGATCATTTGTGGAATAAAATATAAATGCTTGTTCTGCACTCACACACACCCTCCTCACACACATGAACGCACCCTCCCCCTCTCCTCCTCAAGCTGAATGGACAGTCAACTACTCAGAGGGATATCAGGTTTCTGTTTGTGTTGGTTCCATTGTGTCCTACACGGGATGGACATGTAATTGCTCGGGAACAATACACAGTGAGTTGGCTGAATAAACGCCACGCCGGTTTGAATTGCAGAACCTTTATGTTTATATCATGCTGCTGATTTGCAGTTGAAGCCAGGATTGACATCGTATACAGGCTTGGTCACAAAGCAACAAAAACCACAGGGAAGTGCTGACTCTGGACTGCCAGCTCATCTAATGCAATCATAATATTTTCTCTCAGAAGAGTCCTGCTGTTGCTACACTTGAAAAACTCCCCTCATTATTGCTAGACTTGATCTGGCCTTATGGGTTTTCTCCCTGGAAATAGATCTATCTCTGTTTTTTAAAAACAGATTTGCTGAAAAATTTAGGTTTGAAATTCCCACCATGCTGAAGTTGTGGTGATTGAGAGTCAATGGAACTGGCCGTAGGAATGCCATATAGCTACACAATTTTATAAATTCACCAACTATTTTAAAAGTAACAACTCATCTAATGTTAAATTGCTATGGCAGAGATCTGGGAAAATAATTTGAACATGGGAAATATAACACGCAAGTGTACATTTGTAAAGAAAAAATGAAGTTTGCACACAGTATAAGATTACATAGATGTTATCATAGTCGTCTCAGACTCCGTAGAATGAAACAGATGAGGGATAATTCTGAAGTGCAGAATGGAAATGGAAGCTTTCCTTCACCCTATATGGGAATGCACAAGTCCTGGGTGGATGACTTGGATCAGCAATCCCTTTGAGTCATAATTTATAATTATTAAGGGACAGATCTCAAATACCAAACATATCAAGCCTCCAGAAGAAGTTGGAAAATAGCTAATGCTCCAGACTGGAAAGATTAAGTAAATACAATGGTAGAGATCCTATGAGTCTATGGTGTGTAAATTAAAATGTATTTCATTGTGGACTGGGTCTCTCACTGTGTATGTGCTAATTTTTAATTTCTAGGGATTGCAACATCGGTCAGTCTGTTGGTTGGTCCACCACCTTACTGAAAAAAGGCTAACTGCTGAATGGATTGCCATCAAATTTGGTACACACATTCATGGTCGTCAGAGAATGGTCATGAGTTTGGTGCTGCATCATCAGGTCAAACTTTTACTTTCTCCAGTATAGGTAATTGATTTACCACCAAATATCTGCCAAACTTATGACATTCCCTTCAACTACAGATGTACTTTGTGTTTAGTGCTAAACAGTAAATGTTAGCATGCTAAAACTCAAGAAAAAAAAAAGCTAAACATAATAACATCAGCATGTTAGCATTGTCACTGTAAGCATCTTAGCATACTAATGTCACTGTAAGCATCTTAGCATACTAATGTGACTGTTTCGCTCAAAGCATTGCAGTGCCAAAGGCAAGGATTATACTTTCCGTGTCACCCAGTACGCGAGGGTCCGCTAGGGTCCGCGTGACGAAAAAATCTTCATCAAAGGGGGTACGCGTAGGGTCTGTGCGGACATCCACGAGCTGTTAGTTAGCTGTTATTTAGTTAACTTAATTTTTAATTCTAACACCATGTCTTCTGCTGTAAACCTTAAATACCTATTTGCTGCTATGTTACAACTGTTTCTTTAAAAAACATTTAAACCGAAATTACGAAAAACAATAAAGGATGGTGTCAGAAAGTAGTGTCAAAAAAATATTTTACGTTCTCTCCAACCGAATGACATATTAGCATTAGGTAAGTGCAGAAAATATATTAATTGGCTTTCAAATGATTTTCATATGGTTCTCTAACTTTCTGGCTCTCACTTTGTTTTCAGCATGGTCACTCCCATCTAACAAGCTAAAACAAACACAAACCAATTATTTTTGACCTATTGCACTCCACCTGTAAAAATGCTGTAAGCAGAAATGCACTCAATATACACGCCTATATATTTTTGCACGTTGTTGACTCTTTCTAAGGTCCAGTCTGAGCTTGCGGCAGAAGCATTTTATTATTATTATTTTTTTAATTTTCCAGTAGATGTTGGAGCACAGTTTAATTGCTGCATGATTCATGCTTGTTCTGCATTCCCAGGGCTGTGTATTAAATGCTTCATTAGACAGGCCAAGTGAACATTAGTTTCCAAAATCCCTCCTCGCCCTCTCTCCCACCAGGCGCTGGTGTGTGGGTGTGATGTCTGTTTCTGGCTGCATGCCCACCTGTGTCAAATGAACAGTGTGTGTGTGTGTGTTTGTGTGTGTGTGTGTGGGTTTGGGTGTGTGTGTGTGTAGAAAAACCTGTCTAATTGTTTATTCTTTTGATTAAATGTCAAGAACATCTTGATAAAAAATGATACATTTTGTAT
>NC_060150.1:26202567-26208506 GCF_021292245.1 Micropterus dolomieu
TAATAACATCAGCATGTTAGCATTGTCACTGTAAGCATCTTAGCATACTAATGTCACTGTAAGCATCTTAGCATACTAATGTGACTGTTTCGCTCAAAGCATTGCAGTGCCAAAGGCAAGGATTATACTTTCCGTGTCACCCAGTACGCGAGGGTCCGCTAGGGTCCGCGTGACGAAAAAATCTTCATCAAAGGGGGTACGCGTAGGGTCTGTGCGGACATCCACGAGCTGTTAGTTAGCTGTTATTTAGTTAACTTAATTTTTAATTCTAACACCATGTCTTCTGCTGTAAACCTTAAATACCTATTTGCTGCTATGTTACAACTGTTTCTTTAAAAAACATTTAAACCGAAATTACGAAAAACAATAAAGGATGGTGTCAGAAAGTAGTGTCAAAAAAATATTTTACGTTCTCTCCAACCGAATGACATATTAGCATTAGGTAAGTGCAGAAAATATATTAATTGGCTTTCAAATGATTTTCATATGGTTCTCTAACTTTCTGGCTCTCACTTTGTTTTCAGCATGGTCACTCCCATCTAACAAGCTAAAACAAACACAAACCAATTATTTTTGACCTATTGCACTCCACCTGTAAAAATGCTGTAAGCAGAAATGCACTCAATATACACGCCTATATATTTTTGCACGTTGTTGACTCTTTCTAAGGTCCAGTCTGAGCTTGCGGCAGAAGCATTTTATTATTATTATTTTTTTAATTTTCCAGTAGATGTTGGAGCACAGTTTAATTGCTGCATGATTCATGCTTGTTCTGCATTCCCAGGGCTGTGTATTAAATGCTTCATTAGACAGGCCAAGTGAACATTAGTTTCCAAAATCCCTCCTCGCCCTCTCTCCCACCAGGCGCTGGTGTGTGGGTGTGATGTCTGTTTCTGGCTGCATGCCCACCTGTGTCAAATGAACAGTGTGTGTGTGTGTGTTTGTGTGTGTGTGTGTGGGTTTGGGTGTGTGTGTGTGTAGAAAAACCTGTCTAATTGTTTATTCTTTTGATTAAATGTCAAGAACATCTTGATAAAAAATGATACATTTTGTATTTAAACTATTAAAAGGTCATGTGAACTCCTATGTCCCCAGATTCTCCTCAGGCACTTACTTTACAACTACAACTGTATACATTAATTTTTATGCTGTTCTTTGCTGATGCGTGCCACCCTGGAAATGTTTTTCACCGCTGATTTGACAAGAAATGGTGTTGAGCAACTGTCAGAAGTAATTTCTCTTAATTATCCTCCCCTCTTGTTGGAGCTAATCACCATTTGTAGCATGTCTTTGCCAGTTGTGACATGTTCAGATTTCACAGTTCACACATAGTAAAGAAAGCCAACAGTGTGTAAGATGCCATCCTATTACAAACCAAACCAAGAACAGTTTTAAAAATAGCTTCCCTGCAAAAGCATCCTTCTTTAAACCTTGCTGACTCAACAGGAAGCTGAGCAATGAAAATAGATGGCAGGAAATATCAAAGTTGAAAACCGTTTGCAATTTTTGGGGGGGAGTTTAAATTAAGAACCAAGAAACCACGTAAGCAAAACATATTTACTGTGTGTTGGCAACACTGTTGGTGGCCTTTAAACTGAGATGCATAATTACACTTTATTTTCCCTCTGTAATATAAAATAAATACGCTATTTAGACCCACCCTGAAATAGTGATGAGAAACCAGTCAGACTTAACCTCTTCCCTACATTTTGGTAACAGAGGGCATTTCATCAAGTTTACATGATTTAAATCAAACCGCTTTACATATCCATGCAGTGGATTAAAATACTCATGAAAAGCATGTAAGCTTTTAATGGGATTTCTAATTTTATTGGCATACAGCAGAGCGTTAACTTAATACCTAATATAGTTCAGCTTTTATTTAACCAGAGAGCTGAGCAAGATGCTCTTTAGCTGTAAGTTGGGGAGTTTACAGGAACAGGAAAATACATTATTTTTAATTAGCTAGTGGCATGGGTCCTACAGTTGCAATGTTGGTGGATGCACAATTTTGGTCCATGCTAAAATATCTCAGCAACTATTGGGTGGATTGCAATGAGATTTTGTACAGACATTCATGGTACCCAGAAGACCGCCACCTAGGGAAATTTCACCCCAAGGAAATTCTTAGGAAGTTTAACCACATAGTCCACATAGGCTTAACCAGAGATTCCAAAAATGTATTTTATAGATATAAAAGAAATTTTATTTACAGTGTTTCATTTTTAAATGACAAACAGGTAACACTAACTTTAAAATATAAACTAGAACTAGAACAAGTTTGCTGCACATTAAATATAGGTATTGCACAATACCCTAGGCTGATTAGCTTGCTAATGAAAGCAGAGGACGTATGGAGCAAAGCTGGGTACTTCATCAGAATGGACTAGCTGAAGGGGAAGTATCCTGATGCTACACACTACATGTTAACACCATACACTAGGGGGCAAATAAGTCTGGCATCGGGCCAAATTTCTTTCATACGTTACAATTATATTGGAAAATATAAGATCTAGGCTGAAGCAAGAGTGGACAGAGCCGTGGCGCTGAACCAGTTGCAAAAACAAAAAGATAAAAAAACACAATACAAGTACAACCAATTAAAGTAGTGCCATTGACTGTAGAATAGAGACATAGAAACAAAACAGCAGTTGGGCCAGGGGAATAGAGGCCGGGAATTTGGAAAGGGCCACCCAACATGGTGCCCAGCCTGAACCACGAGTGCCTAAACTTGCATATACAGTACATAGCGGAGAGAAGAGGCGCAGCTTCCCAGACAGCTGAAGGGTGAGAGCAGCAAGGCCACGGCACAATCAATATCGACAACAGACCAGAGACCATTAAAAAGAGTTACATTAGGCTGGAGGCCAAATAGAAGCTGCCTGAAATTTGCTAAATAAAATGAGCCTACATCAACAAAGTGAAGCTGCATTAAGAAAAGGCTCAGAGTGGGACTGTATCAATCTGGATCTGCAGCCATGAGACGAGCCAGCTACGATATAAGCAAGGGAGTAGAGGCAGATAACGGCAGTGACACACGCTATGAACGTGCTGTACAGGAAAACTGTAAGATGACATACCTTATGATCACTTAGAAACCCGATTGCAAATCTACACAGCATCTAAACCAGCCACATCAAACTGCATAGCACATAGAAGTAGGAAACATACATCTGAATAGCATTCCCCCCGCCTAGATATAGCACTGGAACGTCACCACCCAGTAATTAGGGCAACAGTGAAACACAGAATCTGGCCCAGTAACAATTTTGTGGTCAGGAAGACAGGAGAAAACTTAATCTGCTACATTAGCATACTAACACACTTAACTAAAATAGTGAAAACACTATACCTGTGATTGTCCTTGTGATCATGTTGTCATACTAGCATTAGAATTTACCACAAAACTCTGCTTTGGTAAAGGACAGCCCCAGAGCAGCTAGCATGGTTGTAGACACTTGGTCTTGTTCCTGCGTTCCATTTATTCCAATCAAGTTGGGAAAAATCATACTTCACTTCTACAAAATCTGTACCAGGAAACACCTATGAGACACCAAAATAATGCTTTATTAAACGGACTGTACTATAGGTTAAACTGACTATTAAAGCGTGTGTCTTTAGCTCCTAATATTTTAATGAAAATCCTTTTACAGACATATGTTTTTGGTAGTTTTTTTTTTTTTAACTCACCCCAAACAATTACACACAGAGACACAGCCAGCTGACTGAGGCAGACTAAGGGGCTGGGGCCGGCGGTTGTGTTGGTGCCTGGGGCCCCGGCGGGTTTGTTTGTGGTTTGTTTGCCGAGGTGGTGGGGGGGCGAGAGGTTTACCCACAGCGCTCTCTCTGGCACCAGCCTGTCCCGAAGGAGAAAAAACAGCCACTGTTCATAGACGAACACTGCCGCTTTGGGGAGATGACAGGACAGATATGTGAAAGGAATACAGCAAGGGTTTAAGAGATGGGACAGTTGGTCAGTTTACATGTTCACTGATTAGGTCATATACACCACAATCATCCATGTGATGCCTTTTGGTGCCCTGTTTGGTTAGAGTAAATGAGAAGACTGATGTTTTAAAATATTAAAAAACATATTGTTCATGATTTTAATTTGATAGTCTAAGAAAATAAAAATTATGCCAAAAAATAAGTTTAAGATAATTTAGAAACATTGTTGTCAATACATAGTTTGCCCAACAGAGAGCACTAATGAGTTAAAAGCTCAATCAATACATATTTTAGTTACATTTCTTTAATAACCACTTTCCAGAATGCTTGTAAAATGTTGTATTTATGTTAAAAATGGGCTGATATACTGAATATTTTAACTCTCTCAAATATTAATATCACTTTACAAAATACAGTATTGATCAGGATTTCTTTGGTTCACTCAGTATTTGATGAGAAATGACTAAAATCACATCATATAATGGATAAGAAGAACGTATTGAATTCACTACTAAAATCCGCAGCTACTACAGTGTGTTTGCGAGAAGACAGAGAAATAGATAATGTGTGTGTGTGGGAGTCCAGCTATTATCCACTTGGTCTTCCTCCACCATGATTTATTATTCTGTCCTAACAGAACCAGACAGGACTCCACAAAATGGGCTTCCTAGTAATTGTCTTCTAACATGGCCAAGCCAGGATTCTGCCTCAAAATATAAATAAGCTATAATAATGGCTTTTGAAAACACAGCAAATTACAAAATCGACTTATCACACAGGCCCAGAGATCATATGGACTGCAGCTGAGACAGCAGCAGAAAAAGAGAGAGAGAGAGAGAACAAAGTCAGCGCAAGTGAGAGTGAGAACAAGAGACAGACATCCAACACCAGAAAAATGTTTGAGAAAAAGCAAGAGTGCAAACAAGGAAGCGGCAGAGAGAGAGAGAGAGAGAGAGAGAGAGAGAGAGAGAGAGAGAGAGAGAGAGACAGCAAGCTTTTATGGAAAGATAGCCAAATGGTAAATGTTACTTTATATTCCAAGTAGTAGATTCAGTCATTTTATTTTTCTTTCCATTCCATTCTCAGCAATAATAGGAGCCACCATTATGTTAAAGTTTTCACTTAAAAAATAACGCTCTCTTAATCCCTTTTGCCTGGATTTGGCCTGTCAAGGCAGCTCTTCAGTCACAAATCAATCGACAAAGGAGCCTACCATATATTCAACTTTCAATTTCTGACAAAGCAAGCTTTCTGTTTGTTGAAGAACTGGAAATATGACTCATGTGTATTAACAAGGTCTTAAAGGAGAAATATCACATGTGTGAAAATGAGTCACAGAGCAGCTTAGCATAACCAAAACCATAATTATTATGATCACTGTGAGGTTTTTATATTCAAACACTAAGCAGTAGGAACATGACTGTTTGCGCAGTACTTTGGCATATTGCAGGACTTTTAGCTGTTGCCTGTTCACATGCTTCCCCCAAGACATAGAGTGTTTCTCAATACCGAGTTCGCCAAGTTTGGACTTCTGTACTATAAAGCTCGGACTTGGCAAGTTCGGCTCGGGAGTGCAAACTCCCAGGAACAGGAGCACATAGTCAGTCATTCAGAAGTTACTACATCACCAACTGTTGGGCCTGTGTTGGGCAGGCCTGTGATGGAGACCTATAAATGTTGTTAAACACTTACAGTAGTGTACAAACTATATGATAGGTTTGTTCTTATGGGTGGGGGTGTTGCGACCCGTGAGGTCTATGAGTTGCTGTGGATGCCTCTGTCTCTCTTTTTGCAGGTGGGTATCTGTGCGTTGAGCCTGACACTGCGTGGTTCCCTGATCGGTTTGTACTATTTTGGGTAAACTAAAGGTAGTGAAAAACTTGACTAGTGCATTCGTTACCAACACGGCAGTGATTCTACACAGAGGGATGGCTACTGGGATTGTAGGCTTTACTAATGACCTGCCCACAAATGCTCATGTGCCAATCAGG
>NC_060150.1:26208606-26219604 GCF_021292245.1 Micropterus dolomieu
GAGAGAGAGAGAGAGAGACAGCAAGCTTTTATGGAAAGATAGCCAAATGGTAAATGTTACTTTATATTCCAAGTAGTAGATTCAGTCATTTTATTTTTCTTTCCATTCCATTCTCAGCAATAATAGGAGCCACCATTATGTTAAAGTTTTCACTTAAAAAATAACGCTCTCTTAATCCCTTTTGCCTGGATTTGGCCTGTCAAGGCAGCTCTTCAGTCACAAATCAATCGACAAAGGAGCCTACCATATATTCAACTTTCAATTTCTGACAAAGCAAGCTTTCTGTTTGTTGAAGAACTGGAAATATGACTCATGTGTATTAACAAGGTCTTAAAGGAGAAATATCACATGTGTGAAAATGAGTCACAGAGCAGCTTAGCATAACCAAAACCATAATTATTATGATCACTGTGAGGTTTTTATATTCAAACACTAAGCAGTAGGAACATGACTGTTTGCGCAGTACTTTGGCATATTGCAGGACTTTTATGTTTTTATGTCATAAATGTGTGCTTTTAGTCAGATTTTGTTTAGCATTTAAGTAAAATATACCTGCCTGACCACAAACACTGAACCATCAATGGCTTTAATGGGTTGGCATCAGGGAAACTGCATTAGACAGGTTTAAATCATCAAATGTAACTTTTTCAGTAGCTGTTGCTGATGCCTCCTCTTTGGTTGCCCAACTTGTTTTTCCCCAAGGCTCCATCCTTGGTCCTCTTCTGTTGCCTGTTCACATGCTTCCCCCAAGACATAGAGTGTTTCTCAATACCGAGTTCGCCAAGTTTGGACTTCTGTACTATAAAGCTCGGACTTGGCAAGTTCGGCTCGGGAGTGCAAACTCCCAGGAACAGGAGCACATAGTCAGTCATTCAGAAGTTACTACATCACCAACTGTTGGGCCTGTGTTGGGCAGGCCTGTGATGGAGACCTATAAATGTTGTTAAACACTTACAGTAGTGTACAAACTATATGATAGGTTTGTTCTTATGGGTGGGGGTGTTGCGACCCGTGAGGTCTATGAGTTGCTGTGGGTGCCTCTGTCTCTCTTTTTGCAGGTGGGTATCTGTGCGTTGAGCCTGACACTGCGTGGTTCCCTGATCGGTTTGTACTATTTTGGGTAAACTAAAGGTAGTGAAAAACTTGACTAGTCGTTACCAACACGGCAGTGATTCTACACAGAGGGATGGCTACTGGGATTGTAGGCTTTACTAATGACCTGCCCACAAATGCTCATGTGCCAATCAGGCGCAACTACCTGATAAACCACCTTCCAGTCGATGTCCAGCTTTAATTTTTTGAGTATTTATAATCTGTTAAATATTCTGTCTGATTTTTGTTTTGAAAGATGCTAAATAAATAAAGTGTGTCATTACTGAATGATACAACATGTTCCTAAAGTATGTAACAAACATAAACAGCCCTTTCTGATTGGGTGGTATCCTTCCCTGCATTATTCCCATATGCTGCACAGCTCAAAGTGCCCATCGTCCTGACATTTTGGAAAAGGTGGATCAAAGTGGTTACACTGGGACGGGCATGGGCCCTGCATTAAATAAATCACAGAATTATCATTTGATGCACCTGCTCTATTGTAAATATGTCAATCAAAACATGCTGCTAATCCCTGCATTACACACACTTCAACAGCTCTTGTGCGCATGGCTTCAGAATAAAGCTCACAGTCAACAAAATTACTAAGATGTCCATTAATATTTCTTGGCAGAGGGCTTTCTTTATGGGAGGATTTGAGTGTGTGTGCCAGTGAGATAAATAGCCTTAATAAAATATACTTTGTTATTTTGTAACCTTTATTTCAACGCTGAATGTTGAAAAGTATGCACAAGTAATTATAATCACGTTTTTTCTTACCTACTGCAATTTAGTTTTCTCTCTTTAAGCTGTGTCACATGGACTACACTGTGCCATCCTGTTTGAGGAGGGAAATCTTTTAATTCAGGACTCAGTATTTACTCAGTGTAACGAATAATTAGCCTCATGCTAATGCAACTTTTTTTCAGCACTTTTTGGACTGTGCAATAAACTTGCTAATGTTGAGTTTATATGAGTGTGTCTGGGCATTAATGGCACACTAGCTCAAGTCAGATCCAGAGGTTAAAGCAGCCCCCCCCCCCCCCCCCCCCCCCCCCCCCCCCCCCCCCCCCCCCCCATCCACTTCCCTGCTTTTTATGGTCTTGTTTACTGTCAGTTCAACTGACATTTGTTGCACTGTTGGTTTCAAAGAGTTTTCCATGTCATGGGTGTTCCTGTCCTTGGAGAGGTGAAGTGGTCATGGTTTTTTGCTTGTCCGGAAAAGTTTTCCATCAGAGAAAAAATCATAGGGAAATAAGTTGAGAGACAGAATGAGAGAGAACGAAGGAGAGAGAGGTATGACAAATGACTTATGAGGAGAATGGAGGGCAGGAAAAGCTGCTTCCTTCCCCCCTCCATCATGATCACCCAGGGGCCGCCTCTCTCGGCACAGCCTCAGTATTTTTAGCTTTAATCGGAGGGGAAATGTCACCTTGGGGTCCTCAGGGGTCGTTCGGGACCAGTCCAGTGTTTCCTGACCCATCTGGAGGCACACCGGCAGGGATAACTAGGGCCAACCCCAGGCCCTGTGGGATGCCACAGCCAGGGTCAGTGAGCACAAGCTTTCAGTGTTTGTATGTGAACGATGGAGTATAGGCAGAGTTGGAGTTACAGTTTACATCTTAGGGCCCTGGGTGGGCTTTTGTCAGAGGGCTAAAACGTGGTGTTAGAGTTTGTTAGTGTTAAAAGAATACGTTCTCCCTTCTCTCAAAGATTAATTTAGGATTTCTCTCACATTTATTAATTACTGACAGATTTGTGGTCCAAAATTTGGTATGAAGACTAATTTTGAAGGGAAGCTGGACTGGAGGGCTGGACGAGATGGACAAAAATGTTATCACGATAAAAAGTTTCATATCTTTTGATATCAATAATTATCACGGTAAGTATTAAATCATTTTTTCGGTTTAAACTCTTCTTTATGGTCAACACTTGATGCCAAACAGTGGATCACTTCACAAATCAGAGGTAGAACATTCAAAACAATTATGATAAAATCTTTGTCAACAAATATGCACGAGTAAAATTAAGTAAAAGCTTTTTCAGTCCTTTTTCCTCAACAAAATGAATATCTTAATAAAAAAATTAAGTCCTAATTCGTTTAATTCTAGTGAATAAAGTCAAACACTAATTGACTATTTATTGAACCTTTGTTATATTGTTATTGAAAAAATTACATTGTGATAATTATTGCTATTCTTTTATTTTCCAGCCCTACTTGGGCCCAGTAAAAAATTGACATGACCCTTATTAATTTAATTCTGTAATTTAATAAGTACAGTACTTGAGCAAATGCACTTACTGTACATGCTGCCACTGTTTTAGAGCTAGTGTATCCCCTTGTCGCCTGAATTTATTTACAATGATATATGAAAATGTATTATTTTTGTTTTCATTTGCTTTCAAGCTGATGCTAAATTAAGTGGAGATTGTTAATTTGTCTATAGGACATAGAAAAGACGACAACAGGCGTAAACGATAAACCAGTGATTGCAAAAGCTTACTAGGTACGTATTGAATATGCACAAACAGGCATTGGGGGAATACAAACGATATCTTGGCTGCAGTCTGAAAGGAAGAGGTGTGATGCGAATTTGCAACAATCTGCATTAAGGGGTTAAATGTAAAATGTTATGTTTCTGTTTGAGTTGAATACATTTCCACATAATCTTAGCGCACTGTTAATTTCCAACGACACTCTCATTAAGCAGCATGAGAAATGGGTCACTGCATGCCTTTGTGTCTTCCACCTCATTTATCTTTGCCATGTACTCCTATGAATCAACATTTCCTCCAGATCAGGTCTCAGTGAAGGCATCCTCCTGTGGTTCCATACCCTGCTGTGGTGGTGATTACATGTAATGATTCCCTTTGATTTCAGAGACCTGCACATGTCAGGACTGAAATCCAGGGAATTAAAGTGACCTTGGTAAGACAAGACCTCCATCTCTGCCACAGTTTTTTTCTTTATGTAATCACACTTTGACTGTGCGCACACAAACCCACAGTCCATCAATCTGATACAATACAAACTGTTGGAGAAGAAGCTAATCTTTAATCCAGATACTGAAAATTAGAGGCAGACTCCTTTTCCGGCTGGCTCTTTCTTTCATTTTTCTTCCCTCTCTCCAAATGGAGAATCCCTCTCCCAGATCCTCTGGTTAGGAAAATGTTTAGTGGTTGGGCCTTGCTTCCTGTAATTACTTCATTATTCACATCCCACTGGTGGAGAGAGACAGTAGGGCAGAGGGCGCCCGGGTTTTACCCAGAGTACAGGGAATTCAGCGTAGAATGTCAAGCATGCAAACCGTGCATTCCCGAGTATGCTGCGACACACACACACACACACACGTTCAATCAAAGCTGATGAAAATGTCTTTTCAGTTTATGATTGTTTAATGTGGGATTCAAATGATTAAGATAGATTGATGTGAGGTCCAGCTGAAAAATTAATTTGGGTCTTTCTGATCTCTAACCGATAACCCTCCCACACACACACACACACACACACACACACACATACACTGTGGTCATGTCAGTGCAGTTTTAATAGAGTGTTCAATCAGACTGAGTGAAAGCAGCCAGCCAAAGCAGCAAAGCATCCTCTCTATTGAGTTAGAGCTGACATTAGCACCAGGCCTGTCTCTCGCCTTAGTCTCCTCACCGTGCGTCTCTATCTGCTGAACAGTACAAAGATGCTCACGCTGTGGCCTCCGCTGCCCAATAGCAGCAACTGATCATAACCTAATTGGATTGATGTAACTTGTTTTCCAGCCCGTTCAATCTAATTTGCCTGGAGCCAGCCACACAGAAATAATTGACAATAGGATCCGCTTTTTCTGCTCTGTCTCTCTCCTTTTCGGTGGATTTCCCAAGGAGGATGTGGGAGCAGGATGAGAGGCTGAACTGTGCAGGCATGTACAGCACTCATCAGGATGAGGAGATAGACAGCAGGTCTGAGGTGTGTAGAAGCAATTTACTGTGATTTGAATTTAATTCAGGTTTCTAAAAATTCTGAAATATTGGGAAAACTTGTACCAAGACTTAAAATATGTTAAACCAACAGTACTATCACTGGTATGAATGGGGCATAAGTGAGACCTTACATATTTTCCTTACTTAGCTAAATTAGATTACCCAAATATTAACATAGCAAGTGTTGGGTTAAAACTATATCTACAATAACACTCTCTTAAACAACAGTTACAGTTGATCCAATGTCAATAGTGACTGAGGTTCTTCACCATATTGACACCATAAGTTACTGAGGATATTTACAGAGGTGATGACTTCATACTGGAATTTAAACATTCCAAATGACTTCAACTCATGAGGTCACTTAGACTGTAGCCCTTTGACACACGGTGACCTGAAATCCACCCTCAGTTAAAACAAGAAAAAGGAGCGCAGCAGATCAACTCTTTATTTTACTGACAACAGAACTTTGTGACAGAAGTGAAAAAGCCTTTTAGTGACCATAAGTAGCCATGACAGAGAAAGTCAAGAGACAGTGTTTTAGAGTGATACAGTCTTCAGAGGGAGGAGGTCGAGGTAGAAAATTTTATTTAACATCGGAGATCCCTGTTGTTTTCCTTTTCTTTTTTTTTTAAAGCATGATCATGATCTTCTCCTAACCTATGTGTTCATAACTGTAACCATGACTATGAAGGCCCCAAAACCATAGCAAACTAGTTATTTTAACCTAAACCATGATCATGATTTGTACCTAAAACTAACCAAAACTTAACCATAGCATTGTCACATCATGAAACTGATTACTTTTTAGCACATAAAAATGATAAAAAATTATGTCCTGTTGGGGCCGTGCATGAAGTATAATTCATCTGCAGTTGTTAACATTGTTTGATGAAAAATGCCACTTTAGGAGTTATTACCTAATTTCATTGTCCTACTTGCGCTAATGCAAATGTATGTTGACCCATGTGAGTTCATTTTTCCAGAGCCAATTCTGCCTAAACTTTGTTAGAGCTATGCTGTGTTATTGTCGCATTGAATGAGGACATGCAATGTAATTTAGTGCACCAAAGCGTCAGCTTGTATCATTATTCAACTTGTACAATGAAAATTGAACAAGAAAGTGTAAAACCGGAAACCAAAGACCGCTCACCTTCAAAATAAAATGTCTGCGTTTTCAACTGTCATTTTAAGGATAGCTAAACTTCATAAATAAACTAGTAGCCAAGCCTAAATATAGAACATAATTCATAATTGTCATATTAGTTATTATTATTAGGCTATACCACATTATTTTAATTAAATTGTCTATTTGTTCGAACACTGAAATTAGTCTATTATAGAGTGCTGTGATTCATGCCAGTGTAATAATTCATTTGTATAGCCCATTCATCAATTTATTTATTTGATTAAGGCTAGTTAATCTGTTACTTTGGGTGAACATTAAAGGCTATAAAATAGTGTTACAACTTGTGATGAGTCTGACTGGTAAAAAGAGTTGATTTATCTCCAACTTTGACTTCATTGCTACAGGTCTGTTTTCATGGCAATAACACTACTGGGCTTGTAATGCAGGAACAACTGCTGTTGAAAAATGCTATATAAATTAAGGCTAGTCACGTTAAATATAAATATAAACATATAGTTATTATGTTATATATATATATGTGATAGGCAGGCTTTTGGCCTAGTAAGGCCATGGGCGGCTATAGCCTCTCAGTGAAGCTCCACCCCCTGTCTCTCTAGAAGCAGGCACACACCTGTGCCGCTTTAGGAGTTGATTTATAGAGAGCACCCAGGATCTCTCTGTAGGCATTGTGGTCCAGTGTGGCTAGAGAGCAGGTATGTTTTGTAGGAGTTATGAGTTAAGGCTGACAATGTTTTTAACTTGTGAACATGTTTTAATCACAGTTCCCCTTCGAGGGAACTCGAACTGCGTCGGTTACGACACTATGGGAACGCCTCTAGGCGAAGCAGGTCTGAACGTGAATGAAATCACTCCAATCCTATTGGCTTGTTGCTAGAACGGTAAGGTGTGACGGAATAACCGGAGGAGTATAAAGCACACCTGTACACACTCATCATTAGCTTTTTTCTATTCAGCAGGCGCTCTGTATGTTGTTTGAAGAAAGCTCCAGTCCTACGAGCAGTGTGTCTTACCTGAAGAAGAAGTCTACCAGCATGTCCGGCAACCAGATGTACAGAAGGTGTGTTTTTTTCTTGCCCTTGGTACATCACGGATGGAGATTCTCATGAGATGTGTGTCTCATGTTTGGGGATGGAGCACGCACCGGCAGCTCTCGAGGGGGCTGCCTGCGCCCGTTGCGAAGCCCTTTCCGTGCGGGTACTGAGGGACAGCATGGCTCTCTTTTCCGAGGATGGCCGGATGTGTTTTCCCCGCGGGGCGGGCCCTGCGGCCGCTGTGGCGGCCCTGCGGCTTCACTCATGGGTTCACAGCGTGATCTGTCGGAGGATTTCGGGACGGCTGAGGCTTTTTCCCGACCTTCATCCGCTGGCTCCGACGCTTCCTTTCCTCGTTCGGGAGCCCGTTCTTGGCTTCTCCCGCTCGCGGTTTGGATCCGGAGACGCTGCAGCAATCCGACTCCGAGGAGGCGGACCTGCTCAGCGTAGTGGACGATGACTTCCGGGTGTCGGGGCGGCGTCATCTGGCAGCGCCCGACTATGACGTGCTGCTGGAGGTGGTGACTAGAGCCGTGGCTAAGCTCAACATCAACTGGCCACAGGAGGAGCAGACACCACAGGCTAGTGGTAAGCTTGATGAAAGGTTTCTTAAGCACCACGCACCACCTCCACGCCGGTCTTCTTTCCTGATTTACATGATGAACTGAGTAATCATGGGGCAGACCCTTCTCTACATGGCTTTCCACACCCCGATCACTGAACTACAGTAATGTGATGGGGGTTAGGGACCGTGGTTATGGGAGGATGCCTCGGGTGGAGGATGCACTTGCGAGCTATCTCTCCCCTCGACTTGCGTCCTCCCTGGAGGAGCCGGCGTTACCCTCCAGCCATGTCGCACCACATCTACGCTCTTGGGGAAGGCGTACATGGCAGCGGGCCAGGCAGGTGCGAGCTTGCACACCATGGCGGTGCTTCAAGCCTACCAAGCCGACCTGCTACAGGAGATGGTTCAGAGGGGGGGTCCCTCTGAGGAAGATCTGGCGGAGCTTCGCAGAACCACGGAGCGTTAGACATAGGGCGAAGCGTTCCGCCAGTACCTCCCTCGCCGGTCTGGACCCAAGGCAGCTGAAGCTGCCAGGCGTAGGTCCCTTCCCTCTACGAGCTCCTACGGAGAGGAGAGGAAGCAGAGTGTGGCTTCTCGGGGGCCCCCCCGAGGAGCTGGGGCAGCGAGACGGCACTCTCACCCTCAGCCTTCTGAGAGACGCGATCTGAGGACCGTCATCCAGTCCCGACGGAGCTGAGGGAAAACCGGTGTAGGGGAGTCTTTCTCCCCTCCCGCACCCCCCTTCGGGGGGGATGGCTTACCAGTATCGGGTTCTTCCATTCGGCCTGGCATTTCCCCTCGCACATTCACCAAGTGTATGGATGCAGCACTGGCCCCGCTGAGGCTCCAGGGCATCCGGATTTCAACTACATCGACGACTGGCTCATCCTAGCCCAGTCTCGAGAGTTGGCGGTTCGGCATCGAGATGTCGTTATGGCTCATCTGCGGCGTTTAGGGATGAGGCTCAACGCAAAGAAGAGTGTGCTGGCGCCCACCCAACGGACTACGTTCCTAGGGGTAGTAGGGGATTCGACAACGATGCGGGCACAATTGTCTCCCACACGTGTCGACACCATATTGGCTGCCGTGAAAGGGGTGAAGTTAGGCCACGCCATCACTATAAAACGAGTGTTGGGTCTCCTGGCGGCTGCCACCAGCGTAATACCATCTGGACTGCTGCACATGAGACCCCTGCAGTGGTGGCTAAGGACCAAGGGTTTTTCCCCGAGGGGAAATCCTTTCCGTCTGATTTGGGTTACGCGCAACTGTCTTCGTTCCCTATCAGTTTGGAAGGAAACTTGGTTCCTGTCCCAGGGGCCCGTGCTGGGAGGGTCTTGTCGCCGGCTTGTCATTTCGACAGACTCCTCCCTCACGGGCTGGGGCGCGGTCATGGACGGCTGCTTTGCAAGGGGATCCTGGCAGGTGCATCAATCCGAGTGGCATATCAACTGTCTCGAGATGTTGGCGGTGTTCCAGGCTCTAAGGAGTTTCCTGCCCGATCTCCAAGGCCACCACGTCCTGGTTCGTTCCGACAACACAGCGGTGGTGGCCTATCTGAATCACCAGGGCGGTCTGCGCTCGCGGCCTCTGTACAGACTGGCGCGTCAGATCCTCCTGTGGTCCCAGCAGAGGTTACTATCGCTCAGGGCGATGTATCTCCCGGGGACGCAGAATCGGGGACGCAGAATCAGGGAGCAGACCTGCTGTCGAGGCAGGGGCTGAGGCCCGGGGAATGGAGACTTCACCCCGAAGTGGTGGAGCTCTTGTGCGAAGAGTTCGGCCCCATAGACGTGGATCTGTTTGCGTCTCAAGATACTACGCACTGCCCGCTATGGTTTTCTTTCGTTCCTCCAGCCCCGTTGGGTCTGGACGCCATGGTACATTCGTGGCAGAGGCTACGTCTGTACGCTTTTCCCCCAGTCGCTCTGGTTCTGGAGCGGGTCCGCCAGGACAATGTCGGCCTACTGCTCGTAGCCCCGTTCTGGCCAACCCGGGTGTGGTTCTCGGACATCATGTCGCTCCTGGACGGCCCGCCGTGGCGGGTCCCTCTGAGGAGAGACCTGCTGTCCCTGGCGCAGGGCCGGGTTCTTCACCCTTGCCCCGCCATATGGCGACTGTGGGTCTGGCCCCTGAGGGGGCACAGTACCTAGAGGCAGGTCTAACAGCCGGATCAGTCGAGACCCTCCTGAGCTCCAGGGCCCCGTCCACACGGAGGATGTACGGCCTGAAGTGGAGCGTTTTCTCCACTTGGTGTAGGGAGCGGTCGGTGGACCCTGTTACCTGCCCGCTGGTTCAGGTACTTGAGTTCCTCCAGGACCGGTTCTCTGCTGGTCTGTCCCCTTCCACCCTCAAGGTGTACGTGGGGGAAACTTCCCTTGGTTGTACGTTTCCTCCGTGGTGCCCGGAGGATGAGACCTGCGACTCGGTCCAAGGTTCCCACTTGGGATCTGGCAGTGGTTCTTGGGGCGTTGGCTGAGGCCCCCTTCGAACCCCTGGAGTCAGCTGAGGCTAAGCACTTGACCCTCAAGATGGCCTTTCTCCTTGCTATCACCTCTCTGAGGAGGGTGGGGGATCTCCAAGCGCTTTCGGTTTCCCCGCAAAGCCTGGAGTTTGCCCCGGGGAATATTAGGGCTATCCTGCACCCTTGTTCAGGATACATCCCTAAAGTGCCTTCTTGTGCGGCAGGGTCCACAGTGCTGCAGGCATTTCATCCTCCACCTCATGTGACGGCGGAGGACGGGAGACTTCATCTGCTCTACCCTGTCAGAGCACTGAGTATTTACACTCTGAGGTCCTCCCGTTGGAGGAAGGCTGACCAGCTGCTAGTGTGTTTTGGGTCTCCCAGGGCCGGGATCCCTGCATCCAAACATACTATTAGCAACTGGATTGTTCAGACTATTCCCTGGCCTATCAGGTGCGCAGTTTGCCTTCACCTGTGGCTGTGAGGGCTCATTCTACCAGAGGCATGGCGGCCTCTCGAGCCCTCCTTTCCGGGGTTGCAGGATGTTGTTTAGCGGCTGGCTGGGCCACTCCGCACACATTCATTCGGTTTTACAGTCTTGACCTTCCTTCGGCACCTGGCACTCGTGCGCTCTCCTCTTAGTAGTGCCACTTTTATTGCACACAGGGGCAGGCGGGGTTTTCGGCACGGTTTAGTGGGTATCTCGTTCCCATAGTGTCGTAAC
>NC_060150.1:26219624-26220508 GCF_021292245.1 Micropterus dolomieu
TCTTTCCACACCCCTCTGAGGGAGGGGTTCTTGGGGAAACTTCCCTTGGTTGTACGTTTCCTCCGTGGTGCCCGGAGGATGAGACCTGCGACTCGGTCCAAGGTTCCCACTTGGGATCTGGCAGTGGTTCTTGGGGCGTTGGCTGAGGCCCCCTTCGAACCCCTGGAGTCAGCTGAGGCTAAGCACTTGACCCTCAAGATGGCCTTTCTCCTTGCTATCACCTCTCTGAGGAGGGTGGGGGATCTCCAAGCGCTTTCGGTTTCCCCGCAAAGCCTGGAGTTTGCCCCGGGGAATATTAGGGCTATCCTGCACCCTCGTTCAGGATACATCCCTAAAGTGCCTTCTTGTGCGGCAGGGTCCACAGTGCTGCAGGCATTTCATCCTCCACCTCATGTGTTTAGCGGCTGGCTGGGCCACTCCGCACACATTCATTCGGTTTTACAGTCTTGACCTTCCTTCGGCACCTGGCACTCGTGCGCTCTCCTCTTAGTCGTGCCACTTTATTGCACAAAGGGGCAGGCGGGGTTTTCGGCACGGTTTAGTGGGTATCTCGTTCCCATAGTGTCGTAACCGACGCAGTTCGAGTTCCCTCGAAGGGGAACGTCTCGGGTTACGTATGTAACCCTGGTTCCCCGAGAAGGGGAACGAGACACTGCGTCGGCCCGCCGCACCTCTCTCCCCGCCTGAAGCGCCTGCTTCATAGTTTAAGCTAATGATGAGTGTGTACAGGTGTGCTTTATACTCCTCCGGTTATTCCGTCACACCTTACCGTTCTAGCAACAAGCCAATAGGATTGGAGTGATTTCATTCACGTTCAGACCTGCTTCGCCTAGAGGCGTTCCCATAGTGTCGTAACCGACGCAGTCTCTCGTTCCCCTTCTCGG
>NC_060150.1:26220608-26233356 GCF_021292245.1 Micropterus dolomieu
ATGTAACCCTGGTTCCCCGAGAAGGGGAACGAGAGACTGCGTCGGCCCGCCGCACCTCTCTCCCCGCCTGAAGCGCCTGCTTCATAGTTTAAGCTAATGATGAGTGTGTACAGGTGTGCTTTATACTCCTCCGGTTATTCCGTCACACCTTACCGTTCTAGCAACAAGCCAATAGGATTGGAGTGATTTCATTCACGTTCAGACCTGCTTCGCCTAGAGGCGTTCCCATAGTGTCGTAACCGACGCAGTCTCTCGTTCCCCTTCTCGGGGAACCAGGGTTACATACGTAACCCGAGACGGTATTTTAAGTCACCTGTTGTCCAGACCTCGTCAGCTGAATAGCCTGTCGTGCTAAAGGTTCACCACAGAGAAGGCAGTGATTAATGCTGAGATAAAAAGATGTTGTCTAGTAGTTATGCAAGTTTACTAATTTGTGTGCCTTTTGATAACATGATTCACATTGCAGGGGGCCTAAACATCCGATCCATAAGCAAGGTGGAGTCATAGCTGGGTTGACTACTTACTACATTGTGTGAGGGTTGTTTAGCCACTGCTGTTTTGCCTGTCTGATCAACTGCTGCTATTTGTGTTTGAATTATCATGTCTATTTTATGAGAATTGTTACAGGTGGATGGGCCCCTGTGAATGTGGTTGCAAACTGCCGGGGTCTGCTAGGGGTGTGGCGGTTGTCCCTGTTTTTGGCTGTACAATTTTCCTCAGCTTCTTAGCCATTTTGTATTTTGGTTTTTTTTGTTGTTTTTTTTTCCTTTTTAGTGTTCTGCCGGACAGACAGGGTGGTGGATTGTGGGAACCCCCTTTCCCCTTGACAGCTGTGTGTGCATGCTTTACTTAGTTTTAGTGTGACATTTGTGTATCTTGCTGTGTCTAGGTCACTGTACACCGGTCTGAGTGGTGGTGTCAAAGCACCTGGGTGGCCTACAGGTATTATGTTAAATTTTATAAGCATATTTGGTGTTTGGTCTGAGTGTCTGTTTCTGTTAATCTTGTTCCTGCATGAGGATGTAGTCGTTCACCCAAAGTTACAGATTAAGTAGCCTTAAAGAGGTGGTATTATGCTCATTTTCAGGTTCAAAATCATTAGTGGTTGTACCAGAACAGGTTTACATGGTTTAATTTTCAAAACACCATATTTTTCTCAAACTGCACATTACTGCAGCTCCTCTTTTCAACCCAATGTGTTGTACGATTCACTCTTGAGCTACAGAGTGATTCATCTTACTTGTACAAAATCTTTATTGGGAGTTGCACATGCGCAGTTCCCAGGTAAGTCAACTAGCCAATCAGAAGCAGAGAAGGGCGGGTCGTAAGAAACAAGGTAGTATGATCCAAATCAAAGCCGCTTCAGACTGCGACTGTAACCTAGCAGATGGTGTAAGTTACACACAAGTCCACAACCACACACCATTGTTCAACATCTTACCATAAAACACTACAAAAATCACCATATTTCAACTCAATTTTACATAAAAATTGGCCACACAATTTGAACGTTTGCTCTATAGCTTTCACATCAGGCATAACACTAGCATTATAGTCTTAACTTTAGCTGTGTTGGCCAACGTTTACAGCAACTCTGCACTTGAACAGTCTGAAGTTACATTGCTTTGTTTATTTTAAATATAATTTACAACCAATAAAGCATACTTACAGGTTGTGATTATGAATTTCCAGGCCCAAACAGAGTCGGAGTTGCATCGTCGTTGAACTGTTGCCGGTGTTCTGACGATCTATGCTGGCTTGCCGAAAAATGCTACCATAGCGCAAATCGATAGACTCGACTCGTTTTCCATTGGAGATAGTACATAGCTTGTCGTCATAGCGACGGCACACACAACTGCCGCGACGTAATGTTCAATGCGACACACACACCAGCTATCCACACAGCAGCGGGCTCTGTGAGTGGGCGGCTGGCCGGCCTCACACGCTCCTCCCGCGGGTTAGCACAGGCATCCCCCGCAGTCACTTGCGGAGCTCCTCAACTCCGAAAATATTCAATCACATTTTTGTTCCGCCATCACTTCTCGTAAAACTGTCTATTTGAAATCTACACAGCTGATTTCTCACCTCAAAACTTCTCAGAAGTGGATTTAGTGATGAAATAACATACGAAAACTGTAAAATATAAAACTTTCTGTTGCTGGCCTCTGTCTGGTGCACGCAATGATGATGCAGTGAATAGTGAATATTCTCTCTGACCAATCAGCAGTCTGTCGTGTTTTCACGTTACATTTTAGTATCCCTCAGCTCGCTCGTCACCTCGACAGAGGTGAGGTGATACAAAAAAAGTACCTGGAAGCAGGTACAGGTACAACATTTCTACAATGGAAAACCAAACAAAGGCGAGTCGAGCCAAGTCGAGTTAACTAAAATCATAGGGCCTCCACTCAGACTAGCTTGGTTTGAGGGCGTGCCTGACCCTGCTAGCCGCTTGTCAAGCTTTATGACGTGTTTTCATTGTGACGTCACAAGTAAAGGAAGGGAAACGGCAGGACTACAAACGAGCTGTTTTCAAGCAGTTCAGAGCAGTGCAGGGCTATTTCACTTTGAAATATAGATATAACTCAATAAAGGAGAGGGGAAAAGCCAAAAAGCATAATACCACCTCTTTAATCAATTAATTAAATTCATACATCATTAACATTACATAGACATGAATTACAGCACTTTATAATAAGTAGGCCTACCATAAAAATAATGTATGGCTAAGTGGCAGGAATACGACAATTATGAATTTTGTTGAATATTAAGGCTTAGCTATTTGTTTGTTTATTAAGTTAAGCTATCCTTTAATTGACCTTTAAAACTGATGGCATTTTACTTTGAAGGTGAGTGGGCTCTGTTTCCGGTTTTAGATTTTCTTGTTCAATTTTCATTGTACAAGTTGGATAATGATACAAGCGGACGCTTTGGTGTGTAAAATTACATTGTCTTCATTCAATGCGACAATAACACAGCATAGTGCTAACATAGTTTAGGCAGCGTTGGCTCTGGAGAAATGAACTCACATGGGTCAACATGCATTTGCATTAGCGCAAGTAGGACAATGAGATTAGGTAATAACCCCTAAAGTGGCATTTAACAACACTTTAATACACTGTTAACAACTGCAGATGAATTATACTTCAGGCACGGACCCTGTTGGGACGTCAAATCATGTGTCATTGTAGAGGGCATGGACAAACAATGTATTGTGTGTTGAGCAGACAGATATGAGTTGATACCTCGGGTGATAACAGTCAGGTGTCAAGAATGCGCTGCAGAAAATGGATCACAACATGCAAAACATTAGGCTCAGAAATAACAAATGATTATCACTGTGTCCCAGGAATAACATACGAGGACACACCGGGGTATGCTTTTTAATGAAGTTTGTTTGGAAGTCATGTATATCAATTCTTCTGTAAGTTTACTATTCTGTTATCCTGATTAAAAATGTGAAATGGCACTACATTTGGTTAAGTGTGCATACTGACATTTCTAGGACTTGACGTGGGACTTACCGGCCTTGCCTTGGAACCTGACTTGGTCTGAAATTATTCGTGACTTTCAAAACAATGACACACCTTTGTCACACCTCTTGAAATCGCTGAGGCATGCAGTTCACTGATGTCATATAAAATGTTTTGGTGAACTGATGAAATTAGTAGCTCTCTCCTCCCAGTGATAAGCAGTGTTTCAGACAGTTTTATTGTGAATAAGTAGTGCACACCTCTGTTTGCCATATCTCAGTTCAACAAAACCAACAGAGAGAGACATATATTTCCCTCAACTCTACCCAAATTCTTGTTTCAGCAAGAAACAGAGAAAGATTTAAAGACTGCGAGAGACAGAGAGGCTGTTTTGACATGAAAGAGCCAAGAAAGCCATCCAAAAGATAAACAGTCGAAAACATCCTGGAGTTTGTCTTCAGTCCAAACCTATCCCTCATTCAAATCCACAGTAAAGAAAGCACAACCTAACATAATCACATAGTGCTTGTATAAATTAGTAAGCACTCACCCAAACTGTTAAACTCTGGTTGACATCTGTGAGCGTCTTTAAATGCTCTGCATATAGACAGAAGAGCTTTTCTCTTTCTATGTGTCTACGCAGGGTGTTGGCATATGTGCATCTATGTAAACAGACATGACTGCCTCAGTGTACATTCAGTCAGGTCAAGGGGTTACAACCAAATTCACCTGTCAACAGTGAAAGACTTTTTTTCCTATGGTGTAAAATTGTGACTGGCAAAAGTCGACAAAAGAAACTGATCTGTGAGCACTCAAGTAATGAAGTATCTCTCGCCACGGCTTTTGAGCGGACTCTTACAATGGTCTGTGTGATATGGATCCCTCTCAGACGGGCAAAGTGGCCACCTATTGTGAGAGGCGAGCATACAGGATCTGAGGCAAGCCTCTCTCCTCAATGCGGCCAGAGTAATTATGATATAATTTTTCTTCAGGATTTCAGCAAGTCTTCTCACTTTACTTAAAGGGCCTGGAATTGGGCTGGAGTTAGGTGGTGAAAGTGCCAATGCTAGAGGGTGTCAGGATTTCACAACAGCTTTCCAAAACCCCCTTCTGGGAATTTTTGTGCAGTTTTATGCTCTGCGTTTGAACACAGTTTTGCCAGTCAGTGTATTCTGATACAGTTATCTTATTTTCCATCATCACAATCAAACAAGTGGCTAATGTCAATTTTGAGGAAACACACTACATGTGGATCGTAATGATCGGTGTTTATTTTTGTTATCTTTAGAATGAAGAGTGCTTAAATGTTCTCTGTGAATCCTTTCCACCACGACATTTTATTGTATAGTTTGCCTTACGGTTGTGACATACATGTATGTACATTTATACCATTTTACACAAGTTAGTGCATATGTGCAGGTTTTTTAAATGTGGGTAAACCCACTAAAATTCGGTTATTGATCCCTTTCACATTACCAGCAGATGGGTTTGTCTTGGGCTATGTGTCGCTTTCAACGTCACCAACACAGTTAGTAAACAGTAGAAAGCAGTATGGAGGCTACCTGTGACTACTGCAGAGTTATTTGTCCCAGGAGTGAATGCAGGTTGTACCCTTTCACACTGAAGACAAAAGCCAGATGTTAGCGTGTGTTTTTCTTTCCCGTGTAAAAGGGGCTTTTATATACTGAAACAAATCCACAGTCACACATTGGGCCAACACAATTTTTAACAATTTTATACTTAAATATTTATATTTGAATACTTAGATTGTTTATTTTTGTCCTTTTTATTTAGTTTTGAAATCTTATTTTAACCGTATTATAATTCTTGATTGCATGCTAGCCTTTTTAAAATAGCTTAAAGAGTATGGCACCCTGCATTCACTACACATTTTGAATGAGCATGTGACAAATAAAACCTTTGAATACTTTTTAACTATCCTATACAGTCACTACATTACTATAGTTAATTACAGCAAAGTCAAATGTGGTATACAAAGTTAGTCTCTAAAATGATGCGAGTTCAGGATAACGTATAGCTTGTTTTCCTGATGAGTCAAAGGAAACATGTGGCTATTATTGTTTGTAACATTACTAATATGGCACACTCTACATGCACGGGTGATCTCAATGCAACACCTTATCATCCATTTTCCACAGTTAACCAAACTATAACCAAGACACCTAAACCTTTGTTTACATTCTGCATATTAATTTGTGCATAACTCCAGAACTTATGGATAGCACAGCATCCTCTTCCAACCTAGCGGGGGCAGAGCTAGACTCCCATGATGCATGGCAGTGAAGAAAGTTTTGCTAGTCATCTATTTGTTTGAAAAACAAAACAACTACTTTGTGATTTATGTATTTGTTAAATGTGTCTGCTTAGAAAAAAAATGTTTTTTGTTGATAATTGTCATTCTTGTGGTGGTTTACTATTGAAACCAGGAGTGAAGTGCCTGTTTCATTTGATAAGAACAGCTGCATTAATAGATACATAAAGAGACAGTCCTCAGAGTACTATGTCTTGTGCCTGACTTTGATTTGAATCACGATGTTAATATAGTAATGCTTGTGAATTTACGGAGCTGTTTGTTGTTTGAACTTAATACTAACAAAATGTGGAGTCCTTACTGACTTTCAGTGGTTACTGTAAAAATTCTGTTTGTCTTTCTAAATGCAATCATTGTTAACATGATATTAAGTCTTTCACAGCACAATTCTTTGGCTGTTCTTTTATTTTATTCTTCAACAGCGGAGTAGCCATCACAGAAAATATGTTTCTAAGCAAAACATGCCTTCTATTGGTGTTTAGGAGCCATTTTTGTCAGAATAAGACATGATTGACAAAGAAAGTTGAAAGCCTTCCCTTCACAGTGTATCTGAGTAGTCCGGTGGTTGAGGTTTTGCTCTTGCTCCGGATCCAGAGATTGATGGATAAAACCCTGCTCACAGCATGTTAATGATAAGGGGGCCAAATTTAACACATATGTTTGCTGAACAAGTGTGCAGCACATCACTGAGTCTCTTAGCTGATGGAGCCGCACATTGCACCGACAGTGATAGTAATCGCAAAATATAGATGGCAGCTCTCACATGCATTTTCTTAAGGAAATGCCCATTCTATTTATTATTTGTAATCTGAGGGTTGTGAAAAAATTTAATAAGAGTTTAAGAGCTGACCTACAAGGTCTTCATCGGGATTGTAATGTTGGCACACACGGTAAAAATGTATGTTCTGATAAGTTATCAAATATTTAAATTGTAGTACATTATCTTAATTCTTTTCTTAGTTGTTTATGGTTAAGGGAGTTGTACCAAGTAAATAGCCCCCACCTCAGCCAAATAATTTTCGAACAGTCTCTGAAACAAAGTGGCTCACCTGGCTGAGGCTGTTACCCGTTCAGTTGTGTCAATATTGCATTGAAATAAATATCACAAGTGTTGTTCTAAAAATACAGCAGGTCTTTGTGTATATGTCTTCATGCACTGTTATCAGAGTCTCTAGCTTGCAAACTGACATCATTGTAAAACATTTTTCCCTACAGAAAACCAAAATGATATTATCACTAAGATCCCACAACTTGTTGACACCTATATGAGCTGCTGGTCCGGTTACTACAAGAGAACAAGCCCCCTGCAGCCAACAGGTTGTTCCTGCTGTTTACACAATAGGTTGCCTCTGAGATTGACTGATAGCAGAGACTTCATGTCCTCCCGTCTCCCCAGTTCTCACTACACTCCCACTACATGACAACATTTCTATGCATAAAACCGAGTTATGTAAGGGTAATAAACAGAAGCAGCCGCATATTGTAACCTCCCTGACGTGGGGTTGAGGTGGGGAACTTGAGAGATGGCCCATGTTTATCCAAAGCAGGCGAACTGCAGTGCATATGATAGCCGGTCTCCCTGCAAGTAAACTAGGAACACGAGAGCGCCAGTCTATTGATCCCATCCGCAGGGAGAGATAAGCTGTCGCCACTCATGAAGTCATTTTATAGGTTACATGCTGGGAGTGTGGGGAAAGAGCCTGTCTATGTGGACCGTGCATACAATGAGCTATAATGTTGACACTAATAAAACAAGACCTTGACGCGAGTAGTAGCAGGTGGTGTACTGTGTTAATAGTTACTCACTCAGTTATTCACACACAAGTTTAAAGGTTAAGTCTGGTCTATTTTGTTTGATGTAATACAATGGACTCATTCTCATTTCCAAACTCTGTCTGTTTCAACAATAGACTGTATGAAAGAACAGCAACCGTGACATTTTGAAGCATAGCATTTTGTCCATCACAATCTTGGGTTTTTTGGAACCAGAAGTGACCGTATTTGCACAAGAGGGTGGAGCTAGCTAGCCTAATTAGGAAGGTGCATCCGTAATTCACGTTAACTGTAATATTAAAACAGGCTCAAAACAAAATGTACTTACCCGAAAAAATGAACAAGTGACTCCTTAGGATGTCTAGTAGAACAAGACCGCTGAACAAGACATTTTCAGGTGTCCAGACTGTTACAATTAACTTTCATCAACTGAAAACACACTGTGAAAGGGTTAAAGTTCTCAGATGAAAACACACACAAAAACAAGTTCATGGCGAGTTAAATGGACACAGTGCAGTGGATCCTTATTTGACTTTATTTTATCCCTTTTATTTTATTGTATTTTACTAATTTTATATAAAATTTTCATGCTCTTATCTTTTTTTTTTGTATTATTCTTTACACTTGTTAAAGCACTTTGTAACTTGTTTTTGAAAAGTGCTCTACAAATAAGGATTATTATTATTATTATTATCCTCTTCACCTCTATCCTGAGTGACAGGTCGCTGTGGTAGTGACTTATCAATCACAAGGTAGCCACGCCCTAAAGCATATATAGTCTCTTTGACTCTAAATGGGACCATAATTTACTAAATGAACATCATGAACATCATACTGTGTTGAGGACGACTTGAACCAAGCGAATGAGACCATACACTCATCAGGAAAGTTACTGAGGTGACCATATTTGGACGAGACGGTGGATCTAACGGCCGTGTGTGGAGCTAGCTAGCTTGCTTAGATAGGTGCATCTGTAATTCACGTTAACTGTCATTTTAACAGGGCTGACAATTTTATCTAGCGAACACCAGTCTTAAGCCAACTCCAAAAAGCTTTTTCAACGGAGCTGGTTAAATTTACACAGTGCCGTGGGTACAAGTCACTCTAGGTTGATTGACACATCGCCATGGTAACAACTTGTCAATCATAGAAATCCCGCCCTGAAGCATACTCTGCTTTATGGTCTATTTTCCTCTAAATGGGACCATAACTTACTAAATGAACATCGTGTTGTATTGAAGAAGACATGAAACTAGCGACTGAGACTGAGGAAATAAATCAGCTGAGAAGTAGTGTAATTTTACCATTATTTCCAATGGAGCTGGACTTCTTTTTGCAACCAGAAGGCCGTTCGATAGAAAGCAGGTTTAAGGGACTTCCGCATTCGCATCAGTTTGCTGACCGGAAGCTTCCCGCTTGCACAAAATGCATAAGCGGAACAAAGTGTTCAAAGCATTCATCAACAGCAATTTAGAAGTTATGTTAGTTTTGGTTTCTGTGGAAACCACCACTCAGTTATTCCCTAAGATACTCCAACAATGTTTTCAGAGCTGTAAAAGAGATAAAGGCCACTGATGAAGAGGTGGTTTACATCTGATGACTAACTTTCCCTTACCTTGTTCTATTCATTCATCATTCATCTGCTGTAATGTTTATGAGCAGTCTAAGAAAACTTCACTGTGGATCAGATGGCATTTAAATTACAGCAAAGTATAACATTTTTTAGATAAGCAAGGAAAAACAGGAATACATTTATTTGGTTTATTTTATTTAGTTTATGTCTAATAGAGAAAAATCTTAAAATTGTTGTACTGTTTCTCCTTCATCTATACTTTTAATACACAGAAGCCAGACATTCTGTATAATCAGTCTGCAAAAGATTATGCTGTCTGCTCCGTCTCCCTACAAATCTGTTTTTCCCTCTGGTTTCTCTGCACACAATAGAGGATGACTGACAACGCCGGCCCCAGAGAGTCAAAAATCCATCTATGGATTTCAGAGTCCTGTTGCTAGGCCCCTCCTGTCCCCACTTCCACTCTCTTCCCTGTGCCAAATCAATTCTATGCAGGGACTTTATTGACTCAGGTAAAGGGTTTGTGATCCAGCAGTCAATGCCGTGTCTGCACGGCGGAGGGAAGGATGGAGACACGCAAGGAGCAGGCAGCATTAATGCACCCCTCCTACTTTGGTCAAGGGACCATTCTGTGTCTGAATGTACTTATTCTATGCATACTCGAGTGTGCATACACATGAATGCATACTGTGTGTATCAGGCATCTTTATAGGAACTGAAGAGGCAGGCCTGAGCCTCAGGGTGCTGAGGGGCAGACATTGATTATCAGGCGCTGTGGAGCCACTGGTCTGTCTCCACTGGCGGGAGGAAGGCTGGGCTGGTTTGCTGAGGAGCTTCTGTGGCTGGGGGCTACAGAGATAGGGTCTAGGGGTTTAATTGATAATGGTGGTTGGTAGGTGGGGGTCTTCCTGCTTGTTTAATGATTAAAGGAGGATGTGACACCCTCCCTGGAGTCACACAAGCCAAGAATCCACCCTGAGGTGCTTTACTGCAACTGTCCTTGTTACACCAACTGTTGTCACTGTGCTGATATGCTGTTAGACTTCTTTGCTAGAGCCTTGATGAAAGTCTTGTCACACGTGGAGAGACACTTAACTAGCTCTAGCTCAAACTGTCCCAGGCATCACAGCCTTGGCTTTTTACTGAGGCCCCTGAAACCTGTATGGGCTGGTGAGGGCCTCGTTCGTCTTTCTTTCTTCACAAATGAAAAGCATTCTGAGGATAATTTATTCATATTCTTTTTATCTGAGAACAGTTGCTATTTGAAACGTTTCATGTTTTAATGTTTTTTAAACAACAATTAACATCTTGGCTTTCAAAGAATTATTCTTATATTTCATGAGGAGGAGGTTGGGGTGGATAGGTGGGTTTGACTTTGATATCGGAAACCACTGTTCTTTTCCTTTTTTCCACCAACGGTCATTGCTAGTTTATTTTAACTATGATCACAATGGTTTCCTAGTACAGTAGTTCAAATTTTAATTGTGATGGCGAAGGTTCCCTAACTTTTTTAAGAGATTATTGTAACCCAAACCATTACCATTACCTAAACATTTGTCCCTAAACCACATCAAACCTTAACTGTAGCTGTCGCAGATAAGGAAATGGTCAAATTAATAATTTTTATAACAAGGATTGTGTGATTGTACTGTAATAATTTTGGAAGGCACTGTTCCTGCAATACGTCAGATCAGACACAGATCAACACTAATATGGGACATACTTTTTCATTTAGTCTTCATACTGGACAGTTTAGACAGTTTAGTTTAGATTTGGACATTGAAGCCTTTTTTAAATCCACCATCCTTGTCAAGATAAATGGGGTGAACACATGAAATTCTGTTATGCAAAGTTATGATAGGCTGGAGTTTTAGAAGGGTTTCAATGTGGGTTTCTTACTTCTGGATCAGAATCTCTAAGTTAATTGTCAATACAAATAACCTTTTATTAATTGCTAATACATCAAGTTCAAAGCCTCAGATGCTCCACAACCCATGTACACCCATGTGCATACTTCACAGAGGGGCTCATTCAGACCAGGAAAGTCTGCTAGTTCAGTTGTTTTGGTTCGGATTAAATACGATATTGAATTTTTTATGATTGGTGTGGTTCACTTTCATGCTGCCCTTTTTGCAAGTGGACTAGAATTTGTGAAAAAAAACACGTGTGCTAAGCTCATCCATTCATTGGACAGAAATTAAGTGGGGAAATGCAGGAAGATTTCAATTCACAAACCGAACTATTCCATATAAGCTCTGGTGCAGAGAGCATGCCCTTATGTGCGCCTGCCATGGCATGCTGACCGTGGCACTGCACAAAAGACGGACCAGGGTTCGTTTGGACTGAGACCACCTCTTCAGTCTCAGTATGGCTGTTTTGTCCACATCTGCCCAAAAGATCTGCACCGAGGGTTGAAACAAACCTGATTTTGATTCAATCAAACCAAAGAAGACAGGTGTGAATACACACCCTTAGATTCTCTCCTGCTATAGGCCTTCATTTCAGTGGAAAAATGCAAAGAAGTAAAAGCAACGGTATAACTAGAGACGTGTGCTTATTGTGTGTCAATTCTTTAATTTGTATGAAGAAGTAGCTGAAGGAGTATAAAGAGTTGGATAAGTGGGAAATGATTAATTAATAACAACTAATTATGTAGGAAAGATGCGGAACATTTTTAAGGTTTTAATGGGGTAAACATATAGGCAGATAAGACTTTAAAAATGCTTTAAAAAGTTAGAAAATGTCAGAGTCTTGTAAGTGCATGTGTGTGTGTGAATGTGTGTCTCCAGGTGCAACCAAAAAAAGTTTGGTAGGATGGTAACTACCAAGTGACTCCTTGCTCAGAGAGTTAATTTCATAGGGATTAAGTTTAAGGGATTAAGAGAGAGAGAGAGAGAGAGAGAGAGAGACGTTTGCAGTTTATTTATTTATTTATCTTTTTTATTCATTTATCTATTTGTATTTAAACACACACATGTTTAATGTTTTATTTTATTCATTTAGCTGTATGAATTGAATTGTTCTTTTGTATTTTCCTTGAAGCTTTGGCAATGCCGTTCTATTACCATTCATGCCAATAGAGTGAATTTGAAGCGACTTGAATTAAGACAGAGAGAGCGCAAAATTCTCTTTTTAGTTAACACTGGACTCTGTGCAGCAGTTGCTTGGCACTCCTGTCACTTTGAGGCTCAAAGCAACAAATGTGTATGTCTGCTTCCATAGTTACAGTTCCCCCCAAAATTATTGAAACGGTGAGGCAAATTCCTTTGTTTTTGTTGTTCACGGAAGACATTTGGGTTTAAGATCAAAAGATGAGTATGAGACAAGAGTTCAGAATTTCAGCTTTTCCAAACATTAAACTATGCATGACTAGTCTAAGTTTTCCTCCTTGGTTCAAACCTATAAAGACTGCATTTCCTGTTAAAGAGGATAAACCAACATGAAGACCAGAGAGCTGTCTATGGGAGAAAAGCAAGCCCATTGTCAAGCTGAGAAAAGAAGGAAAATTGACCAGAGCCATTGGACAAACATTGGGCATAGCAAGCACAACAATTTGGAAAGTCCTGAAAAAGAAAGAAACTACTGGTGTACTAAGCAACA
>NC_060150.1:26233456-26281251 GCF_021292245.1 Micropterus dolomieu
CCCCACACACACACACACACACACACACACACACACACACACACACACACACACACACACTCACCACACCATCCTGACCCCCACCCCCACTGGCTGCAGACTGCAAAGGTCTCCCCAGTGTTGGGGAGACAGCCTTAATCTACTTCTCACTCTTAATGCTCCACAGATGAGGGACGCCACCAACTCCTCAGCCACACAGGTCGTTCCTGACGCCTGCTCTGAGCTTGGCAGGGTTAGGAACAGTGTGGTGTTGCTGGGCTTGAAAGGAGAGGAGAGGAATGACGGATAACGAAGAGGAGAGCAGAGAAGTAGGGCCGCTGTAAAAGCATTTTCCTGTACACCCCACAGGGGAATCAAAAGAGCAAAGGGGGGAAGAAGCGGATTATCACAAAGATCTTTTGAGAGGGGGAAAAACTTTAATGTTGGAAAGGTTAGAGCGGTCATATAACCTCCCACACTGAAAAAAGAGAGCAAATGAAAGCCAGAGCTCCTGCTTCCAGCTCGCAGGCTTTGGAATTGTAAAGAGTGGCCAAAGAAATATGATGTTATGTTTGATTCAGCATGTCTCAGGGCGAATCAAAGGAAACAAAATCAGATTTACATTAATGTGGAGACATAAATAAGGGTCGAGGGGGGAAATAACCAAAGAAGAAAGTTAACCAAGCATGGCAAATGTCTTATTCTCAAAGTCTAAATGGGTTTTAAATGTCCTTTGTGGCTTGAGCTTATGAATCTGGTTACACTGGGCTTCTTTTGGCCCCAGGGCAGAGGGGCCCAGTTAGATATGATCTTTAGTGTGGCCATTGCATGCACGGGGTACACTTTAACAACAATGGCTCATCTGAGAGAGCCCGTAAACATGTGCTGGGACCTTGACCTCAACAGTAAACAGTCTTTCCACCTGATGATGAATAGCAGAGCTGGCCAGGGCACAGAGGAGAGGTCTGTTGCTCTCCCTCTTCCTCCCTGCTTCTCCTTGCATTCTCCAGCACAACAAGAACTGGCAGATTTTACAAGCATTAACTTTATCTTTTGCCTTTATATTAAAGGATATTGTATGTAATATTGCTTTTTTTACTGTGAACAAATCCCATAAAAGGTAATACTTATACGAGAGGTGGGACCAAGTCATTGTTTTACAAGTCACAAGTAAGTTTCAAGTCTTAGTACTCAAGTCCCAAGTCGAGTCCCAAGTTAAGACCAACAAGTCTGATCGATCAAGACAGGCACATCCGAGTCAAGTCTCAAGTCAAGACCAACAAGGCCCAAGTCAGGTGCAGTTTCACACAACAAAAGCCATATAATTTCATGAATTAAATTAAATGTTCATGTACGGCTGCTCGATTATGGGATCACAATTATTTAACAGGATTACTCATTGACTTAGGAAACATCATTCATTTACTGAACTTTAAATTTAATACTTTGTTTTTAAAACTATTATAGCTTTTCTCCAAAATCCTAAATAGCCTATGAAATAAGAAATCCAACATTATTAACTTTAAACAGCATCTAGAGCGCAAGTGGAGGACAGCGCAGTTTCCCCCAAGTTGACAGCTTTGGGTGACGGATGGGTCACTGAGGGGGACAGATGAACTACTTGAGTTCACGAAGTTAATTAATTAATGTTGATTAATATAAGTTATAGCAGTTATAACGCCGTCTTGTTGGCTCAAGCTGAACTAAAGATCACAGCCTGCTGGGAGGGAGTTTGGATCTATTTGCGCTATCAGAAACACTCACTAGAGAAAAAACCAAGATGGCCAAAAAGCCAAACTCAATGCTTCAAAATGGTAGTCCACAAACCAATGGGTGACGTCAAGGTGGCAATTTCCACTGCTTTTATACAGTCTATGCTTCACTCCAGCCACCCCTTACACATACTGTGTAGCTCTTCATACTACGTTACCTCCTCATGTTCTCCTGTCATACAGCCACTAAACATAAACATGGGTTGTTATAGGCTGCTGGCCGTTTTTCTGCTGAGGACGGGATGAAAGTACTGAGAGTGGCATTGTTGTTTTAGGTCTTTTCATGAAGTTTGCTGACAATACAAATATAATAATGGCACTAGACATAACGGACGTGGGTCTTTGGGAACGAAAACTGAGTATCATGCGTGCCAGTTGCTTTTTATCATAGTATGTCATACTGGAAGACAACCAATACTAGCATGACAGATACGACGTGCACAGTGTACAAAACGTTCTTCCACTTCTAACTGTGAACACAGTGAAGCAAAAGAGCACTGACGTGATTGGGGAGACATTTTTGTCTCATTTTGATTTTGTGGCATATTTTGTGTTATTTGTGTTATGTTGGTTGTTTCTGGAACTCATTTTTATTGCTACTGGAAAAGAAAATATATATATTTAATATCACTGAAAAAGACTCTGTGATCACCAATCACACACAGTGACCATCAATATTGTGTTACCCGATATTATCATTTAACACGTAAAAACACACATACTGTATATACCCTAATGGAGATGAGTGTTAGCTACAGGGAAACTCCTGATTTCTAGTTCAGTGAGGAGCTGACAGAGGAAGCCCCCTATTTGTTTTGCTCAACCTGTGGAGAGGCAATCCCTAGAGAAAAGCCCACGTCACATATTTATGACTGGAAGTCAACTTCCCCCTTTTCTCCTATCAGGGAGGAAGAAGAGGCACTCTTGGGTTTAAAGTTAAGAGCTGTTTTACATATTTACTGACACACTGTGAGGGAAATGATATTTTATTGCAAAGTCAGCCAGCTAGTGTGTTAGGTCCATAAGAGTCTTGCTTAAGGATGCCAAATTAGGTGTAGTTGCAAAGGGAGAGTCGCCAGAGATGACCACTCAACTATCGTGGTTTTCACTATGGGAGGCGTGAAGGGTGCGTATTGAGCAGTTGCCATAATTATCATAACTTATCCTATTCATAACGGATCCTCATATTTAGACTGTGTAAGAAAACTGAAAATTGACTTCAGCTACAGCACTCAGAGTGACTTCCTGCTGAGAGCCTCAAACACTGAGGTTAGCATGAGGTCACTTAACTTTAAAAACCACCAGCCACACCAAACCTGCCTAGAAAAACACCCAAAGCACCACAAAGTAAAGAGACAACATATCCTGCCTAACCAGTTCCCCTTTGGATGCCAGTTTGACCCTGGAGGGCTTCAGGTAACTGCCTCAGATAGTGAGACAGAAAGGCCAGATAAGCAGAGGCACTGCTGTTTGTCCTTACATGCTCCAGTTTCCCAACAGGACGCAGACTTGTAAGAGCACAGAGGGGCACGGGGCAGGTCTGGAATCAACTGATGGACTAAGTAAACTTTATGGGTGGACAATGTTCTTGGCTGTGTAAGACAAATGATTGATAGATATTCTGTGTAGTGGCCAAGCAATATGGGAACACTGCTGACAATTCAAAGTGTGATGCAAATAGTTTTGCATACAGAGTATTGACCACTTTTATCAGCATATTCAGTTCAATTCAATTGTATTTATATAGCACCAGTACATAACGGATGTTATCTCTTTGCAATTCACAATGCTACCTTTTGCCATAGCAGACGAGCATTAGCAGCAGTCTTTAGACATTCACAGTAAATGCAATCCAAGCAAGCGCAATTATTTTAAGAATAGTATAAAATAATTTTTACAAAATAATAAGAAAGTAATTTTAACATAATTGGAATGCATTGCGGGAAGTATTCTAATAAGAGAACAATGTCTCTAAAGATTTTAATGAAAGATCAGCAAGATCTGAAACAGCATTATGAAAGGGAACAGCGGTCAGTAAGGCTGATATCAATGAGATGTTATACATACATGAATCCTTTCCTGTAAATCCCTTGGATCCAGCATAAGAATGGTAACCCCCCCCCCCCCCCCCCCCCCCCCCCCCCCCCCCCCCCCCGCCACACACCCAATATGAAAACTACTATATAGAGAGGTAAGAATGTAAATACTATTACTATATACATTTGTGGCTATTGTTGAAAAAGGTTAACTATCAATAGTGTCAAAAACAGGGTTTCCTTTTGTGAAAAGCATTATAACTTTACAAGAACCCACATTTAATAAGATCTGATTTGAAACTGACAAACCAATTCAATTAGATTAATAATAAAAGATGAGTTTCTCAATATGTTCAAGTGACAGGCTTGCTTTGTTTTTTTGGGCACAATTCCCATTTCTTTTTAACTTAAAGAAAATATAAGTTGGCATTTTTACAGTGTATCAAAGTCATTTGGTGCATGTGACAGTGATTTTCAGTGTCCCAAGTCCGTTTAACCTTAGTTAAGAATTAAAACATATCTTATCATTGAAAGCAGATGAGTTTACATTCTAACAACTTAACTTATTCTTGCAACTTAAAAACCAAATGAAATGGAGTCCGAATCAACCATTCACACCGGCAGCGTTGTGTCGTCTGATCAGCTGTGTGTACACATGCCTGTATGTGAGTATGTTTTGGGGGAAGCAGATGAGGACATGATTGGGGAGGCGTTGACCCCTACGTGTCTGTGCATCAGGGGGCAGGTTAAGGGCCTCATGTGCTGGATCACTGGCTAATAAGTATCCGGTCATTCCCCAAGGGGATAAAGCTGGTCTGGATAGAGAGGTGGTGGTGATGTTAATGTCTGTTGCTTCGTAATTTATCACTCAATTGCACAAACAGTGAACAGAACCTCACTTTTTATATTCAAACATTCATCAGTTCTAATACCTGTTCTTTCTTGATTTCTCATGGTTAATATCGACATTTTTCCAAAAACAAATTCCAGCGTTTAACATTCCCAAAGAAATGTCATAAATCGATCCAGCAAGAGAATAATTACCCAGCCTTCCCCAACATACAGCAGCTCCTAAATGATATATTTGACACGACCCGAGGCACTACACTCAACATGTGGTAGCTGTGTCAGTTAGTGAGTGACTAAACATAAACAAACAGATAAATTCATTTTGTCATGCGGAGAGGATTTTAGCGCTCCACTTGCTTTCATGCCTCATGGATTCCTTTGGCGGTGTGAAGTGGTGGGTCTTCTCTGTCAAAATATACGCCAGAGCATTTTTCCTCAACATGTTTGACTTGATAAGGCCAGAATAAACACTAGACGAAGAGGGAGTAGTAAAATATGTATAGATACACAGTCAGCCCACATTATTTAGTCTGTAAGATTCTTGTAATCAAATTGAACTTCTCTTCTCTAGAATGGGCAACAGGTAAAAAGCATTCACTTCCTTAAAGGCACTATTTGTAAATTAATCACTTTTTATTATTATTTTTGAATGGGTTGTGACCTCACATAAAAATGAAACAATGACACCCTGTATGCTGTTTCCTATGTGAAGAAATCGACTCAGTTTTTCCACAAAATCCATTGGTTTACTCAGGCTGTGATGTTAATGTGCTCTTAAGCTTCTTGCCTACTGATTCTAAAATCTGAACTCTGAACTATACACAGTGACAATACCCCAATTAACAAAATGGAGTCCACCACCACCAAAAACCAACCGGCTCCCAAAACACACAGATGCCAACACAAACTCCACATAAGGAAAAAACAACAAAAACGTTTTATGTGCTGAAGCCTCAAACCAAAGGAGAACCAGATCAACGTCAGGCAAACACGGTTGGCAAACCAACCCTGAGTTGGCTTTCATACTATTGGACAGGTAAGCTAAAATTACTACAAAGCATATAAAATGTATTGTCATTTTGTGTTTTAGTTGGCTCAAGTTAGATAACGTTAGCTTTCCGGCTAATGTCCACCAGTTGATAATGTTATCCATTGCAAAATACAGTAGCTGTATAGCTTTCCGCATTACTTCACTAGCTATAATAGATATTACTATCCTGCGTATTATTTCAAAAGCCCCTTATTGACTCGTCTCGACTCTACTCGCCTTTTTTTGTTTTTTCCATTGTGGAAAAGTTGTACCTGTACCTGCTACCAGGTACTTTTTTTCATATCACCTCCGTCAAGGTTCCAAGTGAGCTGAGGCAATACTAAAATGTGACATGAAAACACAGCAGACTACTGATTGGTCAGAGAATGGTCACTATTCACTGCGGCATCATTGTGCGCCGGACAGAGGCCAGCAACAGAAGTTTTATATTTTACAATTTTCACGTTATTTCATCACTAAATCCACTTCTGAGAAGTTTTGAGGTGAGAAATCAGCTGTGTAGATTTTGAATATTGACAGTTTTACAAGAAGTGATGGCGGAACAAAAATGTGCTTGAAAGTTTTCAGAGTTGAGGAGCTCCGCATGTGGCGGCTGGGGAAACCTGCAGCAACCCACAGGAGGAGCTTGTGAGGCCGGCCAGCCGCCCGCTCACAGAGCCCTCTGCTCCCGCCGTCACACAGACCGCTGCAGCAACAACGGCAGAGGAAAACACAGCTGGAAGGTTTTCATACCGCTTATCTGTCTTTACAATAAAAAACAGTAAATTTTGATTTTGTGTCGATTTACCAATACTCAGGTACACAGCTTCTCCACCGCCTCAGTTGTTGTAACTTAAGTGACCCACATAATATACAATAATGCAACATAACGGCACAGAACAACAATACAGTGGAAGACCCATTCACTACAGTAACATTACTTAATGTGGTCTAACTGTTATAAAGTGTGGCAACTATTTAATTTATAATATTCAGTCTAGCTCACTAACCATTTTTGTTATCATACAATACATTTAGCTGTGTTGACGGAAGGTAACGCCCACGTATTATGTCAGCATTTTCAACCTCAAACTGGTAAAAACATTACTGTAATGTTGCAGCAAGCGTTCACCTGAGTTTCCAGCATTTAGTGTGATGCCATATCTTGTTGTGTCGGTCTCTGTTTTGGCTAATGCTGGGTGCTTGCTCATTAGTTCGAGCATTCGCAGGAGCACACGCTTGAAAAGGTAGTTGGTCTGAAACCTAACCACTAGAGCCCACTGCAAACTAAACATCGCCTCTTTAAGCAAAAGATCAGATGAGCATCCCTCTCTTCAGCAGAAAACTGAAACTTAAAGCCTAAGAAAGTGGAGGTGGGATTAGGAGACTGTCTAACCAGGAATCCAGGGGTCAACATTGTGTGACAGTATGCATCTGAATCTGAATAGTAACTTAACAAAAAACTATGTCTAAATATGTATGTATTGTAATTCTTATTTGTCAGATTTTCACCCCAGCTGCACTGACTTTTGTGACAGTACAGCCAATGGCTATCGGGTACTGTCTGTGCTGCGATTGAAGATGAAGGATAAATTATTATGGTGTGTTTCAAAACTTTTCTATACAATAACAAATCTTCCACATATTTAGACCGACCACATAATTGTTGTGGGTGAAATATCAGTCTTCACATTCAGCTACCAGCAACCAACAACAGTTTTTGAGTTTGACAAAATCATTTTGACTCCTTAACAGAACAGATATCAATAGGTCACAACGAACTAGTCCTGGAATATAACTTCATGTATCATGTATGGGATTAGATTTAAAACTTTCAGATGTAAAACCAGCTTCAATGTACAAAGTCTGGAAGAACCACATGTTATTTTAGACCACTTCCTAAACTCTTGCAGTGGTTTTAGCCTCGCTCGCACAGAGATGTTGTCAGAAAGACACAAGCTTCTCTGCTTTCAGCCCGGTAATCCCTTGGATCTGCACTCACAATGAACACACATCAGAGCTGGCCAGCTAGCATCAAGTCCCAAGGCTGTGCTGCCAGCTCAAGGTGCACATCTCCAGAGAAGCCTGGCCAGCTGCCAAGTCAAATGGCTTTGTGGGAGCCATTATCATCGGTCCTTAGCATGCATGTAAGCTTTAGGAGGTCGCCACACCTCTGGGTGCCCTTCCTTCTGTTACAGATTCATGTTTATTAAGTGTTCATATTACCATGGTAGCTCTTAGTTTACAGACCTGACTTCTCTAATGCTCGAGGCCCAACAACATCATAAAAACTACTCTTTCAGCTAACTCAGGTGCATTTACATTTGTTTTAATGTTGATTCATGTACAATGTCACTTTTCAAATAAAATATGTTTCAAATAATAATAATAATAAAACCTTCAAATACATTGCTTACTTAAATACATAACCTTTCTTAAAGAGGTGGTATTATGCTTTTTGGCTTTTCCCCTCTCCTTTACTGAGTTACAAATCTTTTTTGTGCATGTAATAGGTTTGCAAAGTGAAAAAGCCTGAAGTCCACCCCACAGAAAACTCTGCTCTGAACTGCCTGAAAACTGCTTGTTTGTAGTCCAGCCTTTTACCTTTCATCCCTGTGTCATCACAGGGATGAAATGTAAAAAGGTAAAAGGTCATAATGCTTGCCAAGCGGCTAGTCCCACATGCCCTCAAAAACACTGGTGGAAAAACACACTAGACTGCAGCACACACCTCTCCTCTCTCTTCCAAACACTAGTTACCCTCCAGGCAGTCAATGAACATGAAGTTGTTACTGTGATGTAGAGACAGAGCTCAGTTAAAACTTTATGGATGAAAGATACTTTTGTTACAGATTAATGACTCACCACTCTGAAACACTTGCTCTGGTCCATGTTGCTAAGCTGGAAAAGGGAACATCTTAACCGAAGCTGTGTTTGCCGGCTTCTCAGGACTCGCCCTTCTCTGCTTCTGATTGGCTAGTAGTCCTTAACTAGGAACTGCGCATGTGCAACTCCCAACAAAGATCATGTAGAGGCAAGATGTATCACTCCACAGCTAAAACGAAGCCTTCAACAGACAGTGTGAAAAGAGGAGCTGCAGCAATGTGCAGTATGACAAAAAATATAGTGTTTTTTGAAAATCAAACCATGTAAACCTGTTCTGGTACAACCCCTAAATCAGATTTTGAACCTGAAAATGAGGATAATACCACCGCTTTAAGAAGTAGTCAATTCTCTCAACTCTGGTCGTGGCAGATGACCGCCCACCCTGAGTCAAGGTTCTGCTTGAGGTTTCTACCTGCTAAAAGAGTTTTTCCTTTGCCATTGTCGTCAAGTGCTTGCTCATTGTGGGAATTGTTGGGTCTCTGTAATATTACAAAGAGTAAGTTGTAGACCTGCTCTATATTAAGAGTGAGCAATGTGATCACTTCTGTAATGAATTGGCGCTATATATAAGATTTACAATTTCATAGCCACAGTGAAATTGATGTTGGGGATAACTGGAACAAGGTGCTTAAAGAAATCGGAATGAGAAAGCATGCACTGATGAAAGTATAAGGGACCTTCTAATGGCTTTGGACACAGCTGGGATGGAATATTGACAAGAAGGCAGAGAAGAGCACCAATGAGAGGTCTTCTGGGCGCAGTTGTTCAAAAGTAATCTGATCGGATTTCAGCTATCGGATTGAATCTTGAAAATGGGTTGTTTTGAAAGACAAAAAGGATTCTGAAATCGGATCAGATCACCTAATCCAATCCTGGGTTTCAGTCAGTCTCTCATTCTGACATCACCTCCTAAAAGATGGGGGGGTCTGACTGTTTAAAGAAATTGAAAATGGAAGGAAATGTTTGTGTTGTTTTATTGTACATTTTCTGTCTCTTCAAAAAAAAAGTGACCCCACGCTGGCTGTTCTACCAGTTGGTCTTTATATCATTAACAGCCTACACTGTGACATGTAGTCCCATTTAGAGCAATGGAAATCCAGATTTGGTAATCCTGAAAAGCTTGTATCTGGATCAAGGTGATCCAATCCAATGTTACTTTGAAAAACCGGTACAAAAGTAAGAGGGATTACGGATTACTAGTGTGTTGGCCACTGTGCCCCTCATTTGTCAGTGTAATGAAACAAGTCATCTGTGTTACATGACCCTGTAAGCTTAGTTCAGCCTATCTTTAGGGTTCAAAGACAAACCTCTTTGACTTCCTTGAATATAATAATCACAGCTGTAGCCTAATGTTAGTAGCACAGATACTTGTCAGCCACAGCACATATTGCAAGGGCAGGACCGTGGCCGCAAACCTGCATGCGCTCATCCACTCTGCACAAAAAAGATGGCTAATAATTGTAGAAATATTCAGAATCAGAATTAGCTTTATTGCCAAGCAGGTTTACACCACATACATTCTATGGCAGACAGAGTGGACATATATTTACTTGACATGGTGTCTTTGGGCGATTTATAAACAAATTTAATTCTGTTGGTTGTTTGTTTTGTACTGCTATTTTACATTAAAGTCTATGGCGGGTGTCATTTGTTTCCCCCCAGTAAGGGGCGTGTCTCCAGCCAAAGCTTCAGCCGCATGTGCCGGCCTAATGTATGGAGCAACACATACACACAAGAAATTCTACCACTCATGTACAGTCTGTGATCCTATCCTACATTGTTCTGCCATCTGCCATCAAGGGCCCCATCCTGCGCCCCTCAGGTGACAGATGGGGGCCAGTTAGTGCCATTGGTTGCACAAGGAGGACGACATGCGACACCTCGTCATCCATGAAGCTCCTGAGAAAGTGGACCTGGATCTGACATCACCAGGGGCTAAATTTGGTGACGATGCCTATAGGCCTGTAGACACGCACACGAGTGAGTGTGTATGAGCAATTTTGTTTGCACTTTCTTGCTGAAAACCCCTCTTTAGGAACATAACAAAACTTTTTGCTATTTACAGATGGTGACATTTAGCTTCAAGAAGCCCGGTCCATCCTGTAAACATTCCCAACATTATTATTTTTCTTTTGGGGCAGATTTATATCTAAATGTTAACAACACACTGGGGTAAATGTTTAGATGGGGGGAGGAGGTGTATGAGGACATGCACCGAAGCCGTAGTTTTATCCAGTGAAAGGAAATGAATTGGCTAAATATTTAGATCATGTCTTATTCCAGCGGATGTCTGGATGTCTGTCACCACAGAGGAAGATTTGTCTCTGCAGTCATGCAGATTTGTCAATTAAAAATCCTCATCCTTTTTGTCTTCTGGAATGAAAAGATGTGTTTATTTTCTGGAATGTCTGTATTTGTTTGTGGTTGGGAACTGGTAAACAGTCTTCAAGTATCAGTAATATGATTTAGAACAAGACTGCTTCACAGCGGGGCCGCACCAGCAGCATCTGTAAAGGCCCCAGGGTGAAGCAGCTCTATAACATGCTGCAAATATATTAACTTAGGACTGCAGCTATTGATTATTAACATTATCAATTCATCTTCCAAAAAAATTTTATTATTTAAGACCAATTTTTGTTTTATTTTGAATGTTTTTAATATGTTTTGACTTACGTCCTCAGGTTTATGTAGGAAAGTGTATGTGACCGAATCACGGAGTAACTTACGTGGTGTCACAAATCTGGCTAAAGAGTGAGCACAACAACTTTTGGCACTCATTCAGCCCTGGTGGTTGCCCCTTGGTTAAAATGAAGTCATCCAATTGAGCATGTTGTCGACCAATATAAACGTTCTTCCTCTTCTGGCAATAGGGTTGAAGAGCGAGGTTCGAAAGTAGGCAGAGTTTGAATTTTTCTCCCAAGCTCTCTTGCCTCATTCATAACAACTATATTTGTCAATTTCTGTGCAGTGCAACATCATTGAGGAGTGACTCTTGACTGACTTGTTCCCATTTGTATGATTCATTGTGACAAGACAGTAAAGACACAAAAGACACAGAGTTCTTGGAGGCAGTGGGAGGCAGCCAGGATAGCCAGGTTAAGGTTAGGGTTAGAGGTAGTAAGGGCAACTCGCCCTTTTTCCCCATCTACAAATGTGACCATTCGGTTTCGGTACTTTGTTTGAAGCATACTGAGGCCTTTACAATGATATAAAACGGAAAAGTTGCCAATCCTCACGTTTGAGAAGCAGGAAGCAGCTGATATATGGGGTTTTTTTGCTCAGAAAATGACTTGAGTGATTAATCAATTATCAAAATGATTTCTCTCTTCATTTTCAGTTGATCGACAAATCAATTTATCAATTGATCGTTTCAGCACTGTATCAAATAACAAGCAATGCAATGCAAAACGTGGGTGTGTGTTGGGAAAAGGAGAGCGGGTGGAAAAAGGAGAATGTGAGAACACGGAGGGAAGAAAACCAAGAAAAACATACAAGGATTTAGAAAGGCCTGTTACTACCCTGGGAGGTGTGCATCCATTACTGTGCTCAGGTGTTAACTGGTTCCATGTGTGTTTACACTTCATATATTGTTCCACATGCTGCCGCCACCACAGTGGGTACAAGGCCTTTCTGGACTGTTACTGCGTTATTGTGAGGGTGGCGGGGGAGGAACACAGAGGCAGCACCTCTCTGATTTAAATCACTGCATGTTGTTAACCCTGCTTCAAGAATGTTACCCACCTGAGGAAGGAGAACGTTGTGCCCTTGAAGGCAGTGGAGGGGGCGGGGGGTGGCGGGCTGAAGTTATAAAGGAGGATACAACAAAAAGGAAGAGACTGAGATTTCTGCTGGAAATCAGCATCAACTAAAATCCACAGGCAAACTGCGGTGAGGTTCATTTTGAAGTTGCTTCGAAACAAATTGGGTCTCTATTAATGGAGGCTGGTCAGCCACCTCATTTAATTTGCATGTGAATACAAACAACTTGACCACCTAGTGCTGCACAAAATGGCCGATGCTAATGACCGTGCCTCCGCGGCTGGCTCCTGCTATTGTGGAGGCCGAGCTGTGACTGCTGGATGTCGGTGAGACGGGAGGAGGCCTGGCTGCAGCAGCAGACTCTGGTGCGGTGTTCTAGGTGGTGTGTGCATGTAATTAATGCACAAAGCAGCCAAGCAAAGGAAACGTGTGCGTCCTTGTGTCTCTTTGCTCACATATAACTGATATCTCCTGATAAAATTAAAACATGGTCTTTTCAGGTGACTTCCTCACCTTCCTGTGACCACCTGACACCCATGGGCGAGCGAGCAAAATGGAATCAGGCTAAAGAAAACAGCAGGCACATTAAGCAGACCAGGCAGAGGACATTGTTATTATTACAAGGGTAATAGTCCTCGGGGAGGCCCCGAGCGTGGGCTGAGCCTTGCTAATGCAAGCTGCCCCTAAGTGGTTAGCTGCTAATAGTGTTTTCCTGTCCTCCTAATGGAAAGAAACAAGGGTCACCGCTCAGCACAGAGACGCACTCTTCAGTGAAGCGGACCTCAACTTTAAACCACTTACAGGATGTCTTACTTGCGGTTACCATGGTGACAGGGGAGACCGTAGGGTGTGAACTTTTCAACCCAAGTGTCCCCATCTTTCTTGTGTGACGCACACGGTACATAATATGCCGACTGTTGCAGTCCTGTCACGGTTGCTGTGACATTTGGACTTGTAGAAATGTAAATATTCAGCTGGAGTTTAGAAACGCCTGACAAATGAGCACGACAGAAACTTAACCTCAGTCTCCAAACAAACTGTCAAAATCAAGCTTTTACTGTTCGACTTGTTGCTGTTTGCATACACATCCTGCAAGAATCGGGTTAATTTGGAGCTACTTTCTGCCAAAGAAATAGTTCTTTGGCACTGGTATCTCAAAACCTCAACAAATAAAAGCAAAACTATCTGCATGGCTAGATATCAGTTTGTAAACCGGGTAAGCCATCCCTTTAACAAGAGAGACGGATAAATGAGAAGGCTAGTGTTACTTTATTTTTGTAATCGTCAACAATTCATGAAAACGCATGAAAAGTCCAAAACCAACAAACGTCAGGTCCATCTGACTTCCCTTCTTTAATTCTGTACCATTACACTCAGCCGCATGCACATAAGGATGTAAATCTTAAAAAACAGGTCACAGTTTCATTTTTAAAAACACCTTTCTCAAAACAACTGGGCACTGTACTTTTTAGCAAATGTTGCACAAACTGGAATAAATAGCCCATTCTTGATGGAGTATTTTTAGCTGCATAGTAAAACAAATTTAGTGCTCTAGTATTTCTGACAGCAGGATGTGTATGTGGGATTTAGTCAAAATAAAGTACAGTGTTCATGCTAATGAAGGAACATGTCACCCAGCGCAACAGTGTGGCTGACTGACATGTTTTTTAATAGTTTTTAGACAACAATGGCACAGGAGAATGAGATATAATCAGGCTCTGTCAACACAATCAGTTGCTTGTAGCATCATCAATTCATTGTTGGTTTTGGTCATTTCATGGGATTCCCTGACGGTGTAGAAAAGATGCAGACTACCACCAGCTATATTTTTTAAAAACGTCAAATATGGGAAGTATGGCCCCTCCAAATTAGCGTAATAGACACAGAGGAATTAATTCCTAAACCACTGACTTAACAGCAAAATAATACTGAAATCCTTCCTCACTGACCCTGCTGAACAGAGAAACAGTCTTTTCATGGACATCCAAAAAGGCAGGAGTGCTTACTAGCATTAGAGTTTGTATAAAATAAATAGTACTACTACTTCCAGAATGAATCCAGCCAGTAAGGAGGGGGAAAAAAGTTATTTGAAGCTGAAAACCTGACCTCTGGAGAGGGTTCAAGAACGACTGACAGATGTAGCAGCTCTACTGTAAAACAAGGTCTCACTGTCCTCTATACACCCAGCGAGCACGCCAAGGCCACACTATGACCTAGCTTTGAAACATCACACTGCCAAAGCAGGATGCTCTTGTCATACACACCTCTGTATCCCTGATTTTCACATGATCAAACGCCAAACAGCCATGACCGCAGAAACGATGTAAATTACTGTTCGCTGTTTTAAGGCAAAATACACAGTAAATACACAAGGATGAATCATCAAATAAATAAAAAGTCATTTTAATGGAAGTTTTCTTTCACACGCACAACCATGCTTATAGTCTGATCGCAGAGAGAGATGTTGGACATTCACCCAGAACAAGACACATACAGGTCAGTTTTATCAGAGTATGTGTGTGTATATATATACACACACACACACACACACACACACACACACACACACACTCTTTACAATAAGCTTGAATCTTGAAACATACACAGAGGAGTGTGCATACCTAAAGTCAAACACTGAATTTTTACTCCTCAAACAAGTCCTTTTGTTGTACCCTGGTGTCAGTGTAAAATTGTTGTTTTAAGCAACGACAACTTTTGTTTTTTTACAAATGTGCAAATAAGACAGATTTGGAATCCTTCAGCGCTCAGTGTAAAAGTCCAGGACCCTCGGGAGCAGTGACAGAGCTCTCACTCCACCTCAGTCCTGCCCTCTCAAGTTTAAATACAGCTCCTTGTTGCTTTGCCTTTCATTTTCAAGTAAAGTGCTCCTCTAGCAAAAACCACATGGCATGAGATCAGTCTTGTATCTTTTCACCCCTGGTTTATAAAAACATGAATACAAACCCAACAGTCCAATGGACAAAAAACATGGGAATGTCTTTTAAAGTAAATAAGCAAAGGCCAACAATTTAGAGGCAGTCCTGGCTGTTTGTGGGGAGGTGACAGTCACATACTTCCCAACAGGAATCATACAAACTCCAACTTTCCATGGCCGCTGTACATCCCCCAGTGCACCAGAGACAGGATCTTGTCATTGCCCAGGTCGGCCTGCCTCATCTTGTCGCAGGTCAGACAGCAGTTCTCGTGGCCTGTTACGGGCACCATGCACTCCAGGTCCAGCTTGGCCACATGGCCCTTCTTGGTGTGGTGGCCATGGAAGCTGTAGTGGAGCCGCGACAGCATCTGTTGCCGCTGGTCCTGCAGCCGCTTGTTCTCGCTGCGCAACATTCGCAACGCCAACATGATGAGCAGCACCAGGATGAGCCCGCCAGCAATGGGGACGGCGATCACCGCTGCCCGGAACCACACTTCCTTGGCCGATGCCAACTCCTGAACCCGGGTTGACAGGTTTTTGTTGTTGCTGTCCGGCTGGTACCGGCTATGATCTGCGCACATAGATAATCATATGTTTAACTGCTCACTCATGTTCTCAATGCTCCATGATATTATATACAGATTTATGTACCATAGTGCCTTATTTTAAATCAAATGAGTATTTGAATACATGTCCAGCTGTTTGTAGCTTAATGAGAAGCTTTCACAGAGCTGCTTCTGCTCCTCAGTCATGCCAGTAACCACAGAGAGAGAAAATAAGACCGACAGACGAGAGCAGGGAAGTGAGAAAGGGCAGCAGGGGCAAAAACAAATGAGTCACCTTGTCCTGACTGAGAGCCAGAAATTAATATGAGCTAATAAACTATAGTCTGCTGGTCCGGATCACAACAGAAAATCCCCTCAGGACAGCTCCCCTTCCTCTCCGTCCCTCTATGCACCTTTTCATTACTCTGTGAGCTAGTATTTCTGCCCAACATGCAAACTTGTAGGGGGAATATTCATTGTACAAGGCACATTCCTACTCAGTGGGAAAATTACATGGTGTACACATAAAAAAAATAAAATAAAATAAAATAGAATATATCTGATCTCTTTCCAAGTGCTTAAGGTAAACTGGCTGCTCCCTGCCTTCCCAGGCACAGAGCTGGAGCCCATTAAAAGTCAAATTTAAGTTCTGAAAAGCTGGGATGTATAAAAAAAAGTAGGAGGGGGCGAGGTTGGCCTGCATGTCCATAAACAGCAGAGTGTTTGAAGAACCCTACAGCTCAACATATTGCTTCTGGAACAGGAAATAGGAAAACATTGAATATTTGCTGAGGAGGACTCGTAAAGTCCCCCCAGAGAATCCAATCATTTTGAAACCAGTTAAAGAGAATTTCATATTTCGGTTTCAGTGAAAAATAAACACCCTGAATGCCAGTGATTCAGCTCTGCGATGTGTGTCTTTACCTGTTGAGTCCCTGGTGTGCGCCAGGTCGTGCAGGCCTCTGTAGTTGCACATGTCTTCGTGGCAGCATTCCAGCATCGTGGCCGAGGTCCCGCTGAGGGCGTCCGCGCCCCTCAAACTGCTGCTGCAGACGTCAGCCGCGTTGGTGATGGGGTTTAAACACCCATGGGTGAGGGGAGAGTTTGCATTCAGCGGGTCAAGGACCTTGGTGAAGCAGGCGTTCAGTTCTGATTTGCACATGTATCCGGTGGCCACACAGTGCGGTGCGTCACAATAACACCTTATTTCTCCTGGGGAGGCAAAGAAAAGGCCGTGTTAAGGAAACTTTTGCCAAGATTAGATGTATTTATAGCTTAAAAGCAATACTTCACCATCACTTTGGCTGACATTTTAAATATCACATGGCTAACCTAGCAGCTTGGCATATTTTGTAGGGGTTCAATAGGTCACAAAAATCAAAACATTTCTATAATAATTTAGCTGCCTAATTGTAGTTTTTTGTACAGTTATGTCAGTTTGTTTGAAAGTATATCAAAACAAAACTACTTGCCAGTTGTTTCTGGGACTTAATCTTATCAAAAGCATTACTTTAATTTGAGTGTTCGCTCTGCCTTCCAATAAAACAGCCAGGTAATAAAACAGCCAAGGGACACCCCTAAGCCATCAGAGCAGGGGTGTCCCTCTCTAACTTCAAGAAGCTCCTGAAACTCATCTCTTCCGAGAACACTTCCTCTTATAACACCTCTAACTCCTAACCTCTAACATGCACTTCCTGTGCTCTTCTTCTTCTATCCCCTTACAATGATCTTGTATTAATTGCACTTTCTTTGTTAAATCTTACTTCCTTCCCTAGGTATTTACCCCATTGATGTGATATGAACTATGAGCTCTTACTAGTATTTATTGCTGCTCTTATCAGTATGTATTGTCAGTTGTAGATCTGTAGTTGATGCTCTGTTGATGCTTGTATGTTGTTCCTCAAATGTAAGTCGCTTTGGATAAAAGCGTCTGCCAAATGAGTAAATGTAATGTACAGGAATATTCCACTTTTGCATCGATTCAACAACTATATCTTCATTTAAGAGCTTCTCCTGTAAAATAGCCCTTTTTTTGTCTGTATTATAAAACAGGAACCGTGGAGCTTATAATTAGTGGTTTGTTTGCCAAAGTCAATTTCTTTCAAACTAATAGGAAACGCGTAAAGGGGAGGGAGGCAGACTGTGGCGCAGGAGTCTCCTTTCCCCGTTTGCACGCAAAGCTTTACTTGTGGTCAGGAGTGCCTGGGGGGGCCGGGGTGCACTGAGGTCCCATCTAAAGAGCTTCCACAACCTTATCATTACTCCTGCCTGCTCTTAGGCAGGCCCACACATTTTTCAAATCATAAATCTAGGCCAAGGATCTGCCCTAACAAAACGAAAAACATAATTAAAAATGTATTTTTCAGAACCGTGTCCTCTGGTGCCACTGCAATACCATACTACAAAGAGTGCGGTCTAGACCTGCTCTATATGAAAAGTGCAACGATTTAACGTCTGTTAAGTATTGGCGCTATATAAATAAGATGAATTAAACTGTACTACTTTCGCCGGAAAATAAAACTGAATGTTGCCTATCCCTTCAAAAAAATGGATGTAGATTATTTCTATACACTTCATTGGGCTGGTGACTATTTATTTAGAATTAAAACAAGTAATCTTAAATTATAAGAAATAGTCATTGTCATAAACAAGGCAATAAAAAGGGACGTTTCCCTTGTGTTTCTGCTCCAGTCAGAATCGGAGCTAAAAATACAGCAGCTAAAGACTGGAACTCTCAGAAACTTGTCCGTGTAATGCCTCTTTGAATGCACCAACTTGCTGTGCAGGAGCACATTCATCAGATCAGTGTTCTCTCTGTGAGTGATTGGAGCGGCAGGGCCCGGGCAGGTCATTTGGAGAATATTTCATTAGAAAGGAGAGGCCCCTTTGTGGACTTGGGGGAGGAGGAGGAGGAGGGGGTACCAGGCAAAATGAGACACATTTTGTGTATCGTATGTATTGGAGAATTAACAACATTAATATGTAACATAATAACATTATTGTTTGGATGGCTTTGAGACCACTACAGGAGTACTAGGTTACAAGGAAACGCTTGAGAGCAGCCAGTAATCGTCTGGGATCACTTCGCTAACAAACCAAAGTCTACCTTTAGTAAGAAGAACAGCCATGGCACAGAGTTCCAGTTGAAGCCAAATGGAAATGAAACTGGACTGGCGATCCATTTACACCAAATTACTGCGCAAATAGTCCTCGTATATCCAGTAGCAGCAGAATCCGCTGGGCAAAGAGCTGGACGACAAAAAGATTTACATGGAACTACGGCGAAAAACGGGGCATTCCTGCGCTGAAACACTAAAGCTCACAATCCTTACTTGAACAAAAGCAGAAAAAACCTCCGAAATGTTTCCTCTCCCGCATGGAGACAGAAAAGTTAGCGAATTTGTTATTAAAAGCGGTCCGACATTACTGGAGGACGCAAAACACAGCGTCTTCTTCTTCCAACCGAAAGGGGAAAAAAGACAAATATATTCCTTGGAAGAAAGTATAATGGGATAGAAAGTTGTCACTGTTAGTCCTCCTCTGCCACTGTAGGCGGCGAGTCACTCTGAAACATCACTTTCGTATTCCTGAACGGAGAAATGTTAGAAAAAGGTAGACAACCCAACTTGACCAGAGACTACAAGTAGACTCCGCGCAGACAAGATTTAGCAGAAGAAATAGCTGTGGTCTGGCCGAGCTCCGCCCTCTCTCATCTGATTGGTCAGACCACCGAAAGAGAAGTTAGTCAGAATATGTAACGACAGTGTATCCGGTATCATTTTTCAAAATAAGTCAAGGCATTAAGCATTCAAACTCAGTGGCAATTAAGGTTCTTCACATAAGGCAAATAAAAGCAACACAAAACAATAATTAAAATAGAATAGCCAAACAAATTAAGTAAAATAGAAAATAAATAACAATTATTTAAATTTATTCATTTAGCTGACGCTTTTATCCAAAGCGACTTACAATTGCTATACATCTCAGAGGTCGCAAGATAATATTATTTGGTTAATAGCCTAGTTATTATTGTAGACCTACCTGACCTCACTGTGTTGAATTATACCCATGCTTAAGGCACTGTTTCATTAGGGAATACATAGGCTATATACTCTTTTAACTCTACCTGCTGTAGTTTTCACTTAAAATGTATGCAATAATTCCTATCTTTCAACATCATTTAATTGTTCTATAGGCCTACGTTCCAATCATTTTTCATTAAGGTGACCAACTTTATTTTATAGGCCAAATCATCCGTATTCCGGTCTTCTTATGTCTGTCACTCTCTGACTTGATGGCTAAGGCCAGGCGAATCCCTTCATTCATCGTACTTCATTTCCATAATACCATCTTCCATATGTCATGATTGGATCCCACAGGTCCGGGCAACAGTGACTCCACCAGGTTAACAAACTGTTCGCACACTGCCCTATGTGCATACAAGCTGTCGCCTGATAACATTGTTTGTGTAGTGTGGACATTTGAATTATTATTTGTTCACTACTTTAATACTGAAATAATCAATATGTAGACATTTAACATGTCTTACACACGTGTAAGCTAATTTACATCCTTATGTTTTAAATAGCATATATAGGCTATGTATTGTGCATTTTAATAGGCCTCCATAGCAAATGTGGAAATATATCTTGAAATACATGTTACACCAGCAGGGTGGTCGGGAGATAAAGAATAGCCTATTAAAAAAGTTCACCGAAATGCAAATAGAGAGGATAAAGATAAGGATTTAATGGCAATGTAAAACATAGCTCTATGTATGTAGTCATCGCAGGGCCCAATAATTCCATTTCATAATTGAAGAAGGCTAACTGTTGTGTAACTCAAGCCAGACTGGCCAGGAGCAGCAACCTGCAGTGTCATCCTGCTGGCAGCCAGGTTGACGCCGCGCCGAGCCGCTTCCCTTCAGGCTACGAGGCTGCTATTGCTGCTTCTGCTGAAGGGAGGAGCGGACTGCAGTTTAGAGAAATTAGCAATCCAAAAGGCACATGGCGCCACCGAGACGACACACAAAAACGCAGGCACACACACACGCACATCGCGCGCGCTCGATCTGTACCAGCAACAACTGCTGCTGTTGCAGGTCCAAAAAATAAAGGACACAAAAAGTTAGTCACTGTGCAAATTTATTTTTTTGCATGTTCAAATTATTTTGTAGATATAATACATATATTTTACTGTTTTTTTTTAATAATAAATCAGTCGGAGAAATATACATTTACCCTGCAGGGAGTCTTGAGTATGATGGTAGGCCTAATATTACATCCTGGGGGAGGGGAGGGGTGTCGTTAGGGAAGACCGAGTCTGTCTACGTTCAGAGCTCCATGTAAATAAAGCATCTACAGGCCTTATCTGTGGCCAACAGACAACAGGATGAGGATACCGCTTTAGGGAGCATAGAAAACTACTCACTGCAATTACCGTAATTATCTGAAATTCCACAGAGGCGCCAGTCCACGACTGGCATCATATCATTTATCTACACAGGGGACGGCATGAAAAGCGTGGACTTTTATGCTGGATCGTTGGCATTGTTATGAACAACTGCCTCCTTTTGTCTTCATTCGTTTCTGTGATACTGGGTGTAATTGTCTATCTCAAAGCACAGGTACAGGTCCACAGGTAGGCCTGGGAAGCCCCCATGGCATAATGTTCGGGTTTCTATGACTTCGGCTCATATTATCAGCGCATTGAGATAGTTAAGACATTTGACACAAGATGTCTGGATTTTGATTTTGTTCCGTTAAATATGTTTTTAAAAAGTAGGCTACCCCTTGACTAGAATGTGAGCAGCGCCACCATCAACTTGAAGCCTGCGTTGACTTGTGGTGGATGAGTAAACATCATCATCTGCTGGTCAAAACTGGTATGAGCGTTTTATTTTCCAAAAATAGCCTCATCTCAGACCTTGGAATCTGGAAATAGGAGTGTCAGCCGGTGCATCTCTTGTGACATTCAGACAGATCCAGTAGCAAATTAACGTTAAAGAGACACTCCAGCTATTATAGTAACGCCTTTCTAAAAAGAGACAGGTTTAAAATAGGATCAGCAGATATCTTGACTCATGGATAGGTCCTCCTGCAACTCAGTAATATCTTTTGTTCCTTCATTGCCTGGTAAATGCCAGAGGGGGAACAAGTCATCATTTAACAAGTCCCAGTCAAGTCTCAAGTCAAGGACCAAAAAGTCAAAGTCTTAAAATTTGAGTTTCAAGTCCTAAACAAGTCAAAATTCACCAAATTTAAAAATCATTTCAAACGTTTTTATAAGTTAAAGAAAGTGTATTGAGTGAAGCATTAGCCTGAAAAGAAAGAAGGTAGAGGAGAAGTTTCACAAAACAGATGTTCTATAATTTCATGAATTAAATTAAATGTTCATGTAGGGCTGCTAAGTATTTTGGTCAATATTGAGATTAACAGGATTACTCATTGCCTTAGGAAACATTAAACTATTGAACTTCTAAAATGTAATACTTTCTCTTTAAAAAACTATTATGCATTACTCCAAAATCTCATATAGCCCATGAAATAAGAGACAATCATCCAACATTATTAACTAACTTATTAAAGAGCTAGCAGCACAGTTTCAGCTTTGGGTGACAGATGGGTCACTGAGGGGGCTCTGTGTGTGTATGTTTGTGTGTGTGTGTGTGTGTGTGTATGTGTGTACAGAACGCTGAAATAAAACCGTGGTGTTTTGTCGGGAGATGCAGTGACAGAAAACCAGCGGTGAGAAAACTATAAAGCGCTATGACGTTAGAAGATGTAGACAACGTGGATATTTTACAAGTACCGATCAGGTAAAGCAACACTGAACACACCTTTTAGGGAGGGCCTCAGCTGTAAAGGAAAAAGGTGCGCTGGATTTATAAAACAAAACGAGTGTCGTTTTGAAACAGCACCAGGCGCTATTATCGTTTTATCTTAATTAACTTGTTTTATAATTGGTGGAAGCAGCTTCACGCAACAGCTGCAGCGATCTCTCTACACTGTTTCGACCTGACCTTTCTTTTCTCCGTGAGGTGGAGGAATTTAGAAAATTGCGTGGTGCTGCGTCAGGCCCCCAGCTGTTGTGCATGATTTATGCGTAAAATTCCTCCAGCCAGAGGGAACGATCACGAACCGTTCACAGCGCGCTGGTAGTTGGTTACACAACCCATTGTAGGGGCCGGAGAGGGAGTGGGTCGCTGGGGCCTACAGCGCCAGGGACAACAGATCGCGGAACGGCCGGGTGCGCTTCGGACGGTCGGTGATTGTTCCCTTTTGCTGGAGGAAGCCACAAGCTCCAGTCTAATTGAGCACCGCGCTATGTTGATGCGCTGCGCATTTTTTTATATCATAATTTATATTTGGGCATGGGGAGTGTCAAGTCAGCTCGAGTCAGAGGGCTCAAGTCCAGGTGAAGTCACGAGTCATTAGTGTTAAAGTCAAAGTCGAGTCGCAAGTCTTCATTTTTGTGACTCGAGTCTGACTCGAGTCCAAGTCATTTGACTCAAGTCCACACCTCTGGCAAATGCTCCACAACTCCACACCTTCAGTTTTGTAACACAGGCTTTTAAACATTACTCCAAGCCTACAGGCCAGAATTCCCTCACATGACATCCCACATCATCAGGGTTATTTTCTCGGACTTTAGAAAGACACAGAAAACATTATACAGCTGTATTCACGGGCTGAGCAGTGCTCCTTGTGACAAGTAAACTGAACTTGATTTAAACAATCAGTGGAATGTCCCTTTAAACCCCTGTTCTTCTGACCTTAAAAGAACTTGACACAGGTTGGTGAGGTGTACCTGCTCCCAATGACCAGACAGGGAAACATGGTGTCCAAAAAGGCCACCAGTAAGAAAACAAAAGTGTGTGTCTTTTCATGCTGAGAGGATGAGCATAAACAAGCTTTCAGCACAGGGGGTGGGGGTTTCATGTAAATGGCCTTTTTATGGAGCAGTTACACCCCACAGGTTGCGTCTGCTTTCACACATTATGAGACACTTATAGGTGTGACCTGGTACAGGCAGCAGGGGGGCTTTGCTTAACAAAGGCCTTCCTACTGGGGCAACAATGGCTAGGTTGCTGCTGAGAGATGGTGTTGAGGGGGAGTTGTTGATCAAGTCGAACTGAGAGAGTGGATGACCCCAAAGCATGTCTTGATTTTAAATGTAATCTTAAACCCAAGTAACAGCCCTGAACCAAACATTCGAAGGAGTCCTAACTGGCTAAAATGACCTTTTCCACAAATATTCCCACTTTGAAGATCTAAACCTCAAACTGGCCTTCTCCGTGATCCATGAGGACACACGCCGGGGCAGACAGACTTCCTCCGACACCTCCCGGCTTCCTCTTCTGTCTTTGATGTGATCCATATCAAGGTCTGTGAAGAACCAGAGACAGGCAGACTGTCTCCATCCTCCATGGTCTACTTTATTTTTCCTCGAGATAATGGAGCAAATAGTCTCTGCAGCAGAGCGGTTATGTAGATACATACTTCACAGCAGCCTTGATGTTACAGATTGGGTTACAGGCTCCGCATTCAGAAGCACTCATGCAGACGTTGCTCTGAGACAGGAAACTGATGGCATCCACCTTTGTTTTTCCTTGTTTTGTGTTGAGAATTAATTCAGTATCACTCTGTTCTCTTACCCACACACAGAGATGACTTTGTAGATAGTCTGTGTTTGATCATCAGCAGTGATTACTTACTTATCAAGCCCTGCCTCTGTGATGCTACCTTGTGCCCTCGGTGCCTGACAATATAGTGGAGTATCAACTGAAAAGAGTGTGTCCTTATTCTTATTCTGCAAGTCCAGGTGAGATTTATATGCAGTTTCTATGGCTTTTCAACCTTGTGAATTACACAGTTCTGGGGGTGCAAACTGGTATAAACATGGTAAAAATGCATGTTCTTCATCAGTAAATATACAAACAATATTTTTATTGTTTTGTGTGTGGAAATAGTGGTACGACATAATCTTTTAAAAGCATTTTTAGTGGTGTGATCATGTAGTAGGTTAAAGTATTTAAAACATTATTCTTAATTATGTAAGGTGGGGTGGGGGGGTGAGGGGGGGTGAAAAGGTCAGAAACACAGCGACTACATAGTTAAACAAGGTGAGATAGTATGCAACTGCATTGATGTACAAATGTAGAGATGCAGTTGGGAGTCTGCAGTGGGAGAGAAATATAATGACCTTCAGTCAACAGTCAACAGAAAACCCTGTCATGGAGGCTAATTGTTTTCATGTAAAGTGATTTCATCCCAACTCTTTTTTGGGCCCAGTTCATTGAAAGTCTATGTTTACTGCTGTAAAATATTAATAATTTGAAGTTTTTAAACAGGTGTTTTAAAATGTTTTGTAGTCTACAGACATTAATGAGCACGTTCAACTGGTTTTCCCAGCCTGACCCCACATCACAGATACAGTTCATTTACTGCCCTCTGTAGGTATATGAAGAGACAGGGATTACAGATATTTCACTAGTTTGGCTCACTTAGCAAAAACTGCTAAATAAAGCTATATAATGGATCATTTTGACCAGACATAACACACAAAATAAAAACATCTGTTTCCAATTAGGTCATGCATCCCATAATAATTAATTATCTAGTTTCACAAGATTGTATATGATTACAGTATAATGTTTAATCATCTTTACCAAACCATGCTGTTACACTGTAGTTAACACTCATCAAAACAGAGTTTGCAACACTCCTGAAATACACAATGAGGAAAAAGAGGTCATTTATTCAGAAGTCAATTTTTGAGTTGATGTATTTTAACATGTTATGCTGCATTACTTTAAATACAGATGGTGTATGCTAGAGTGTGACTTTACAGTAAGATTAAACAGTAAGTGGAAAAATAATCATTGTGAGTGTACTTGGACTGAAAAATGTTGTTTATCTGGGAATGCTTTGAGGATGACTGAAAACACAGGTTGCATTGATTGCGATGGACTGGCGACTAGTGATGTGCGATACCACTTAATTCCTATCCGGTCCAATACCAAATAATACCCAGGAGGGTATTACCGATACCAATTCTTTTTGCATATTTTATTTCTAGTTTAATGTGACCCCCCCTCCCGTTTCTGTATTTATGAGAGAAATAAGGAGTAGGCTGTAGCCTTACCAATTCAAAATAATAGCTGCTTAATGACAAGACATCAAACTACTGTCATATTCCTTAATTATAATAAAAATATCCTGCTCAGAACTGCTGCTTCATAACATCATCATATTATTTTGACTTAATCGCAGATGTTTAGCGAAGTTTGCGGTGTTGCCAAAGTATTTCACCGTCTTCGCTCACACACAGCCTCATTACTACCTTCACAGCTAAAATACAGCCAGATGTGACTGTTTTTACAGTCTGCCAGAGTCAGTATTCAGTCACAGGAAATGTAAAGGGCTGCAGCGGCTCACGTCAAAGAAGCTCCGTCACAGAGCCCTAGCGCAAGCATGACTTTGACAGGCGGAAGGGAAAGTAGTTCCTATGAACGAAGTATAATTAGACCATCCTGGTGACCTTAACATACTTATAATAAAACACACACTCACTCCAAATGATTAGATATCGATCCTGGAGCAGGAAACGTTGGTATCAGAAATATTGATACTTTAGGATCGATCCGCACATCACTACCGGCGACCTGTCCAGGGTACCCCGATTTCGCCCGATGTCAGCCCCTCCCCCCCCCATGTTATCTAACTTCTTTTAATCAACATTTCTGCTCAGACATTGAACAGGACTTGCTTTGAGCCCCCTCTGGGTTATTGTCAGGCTTTTCCTCCCATAAAAAAAATGCTAAATAAAATCCCGTTGAAGACAATCAATACATTTTTCTTTAAGTCAAACTTAAGAAATTGAAACTAAACGGACCCCCAAAAATCCAAGAACGACATGGCCCTGGAGAGGCATATTTTATTTCATTTGTCAATATACTTCAGGAAACAATATACAAAGCAATGATGTGGTCACCTTTACTGAATGTGTGGTGTTCAGTTATAGACTCAATAGATAGTATGGTGGGGGAAAAAAAACAGGCCATTGCAGCTTAGGACCCTGCTCTTCAACAGTAAACAAACAAATAAGAGGGGTGGGACGTACTAGCAGAACTGTGCATGACCCGCTTGTTGAAAATCTTTTCTTGATGGTCAAACAGGAAAATCGAGTATGTGGGGTTTGCAGGTAAATGAGGCTGAGACTTGAGACTTCCAACAAGGCACTAGCGTATGAATCAAACCTAACACTCCAACAAAATAACCAGTGCTCGCTTTAGTTGAACATGTTTATTACAATACATACATTTCACATTTGACCTTGTGACCTCTTGTTGCCCTGCGCTGACACAAGAGGTGATCCACATCCGTCCGCCTCTGACCCGCTGTAGCTGTAATACCGCTCCAAATGAAAAATGTGTGGGTGTCACTGTGATTTACTGCTCGTCACTACAACTCTTATAAATAAAACCTTTTTATTATGCGTCCTCTTCTTAAAACTCCACTGTTAGCTACTGTACAAAGGAATGGACGAGGAGGGAAAAAGAGGAACCAAAACTTTTCAGCTCAAAGAAAAGAAAAGAAAAAAAAAAAAAAAAAAAAACTACAAGGAGGGTGTGAAGTGGTGATGTCTCAGGAGAGGGTATGGCAGGGCTGAGGCCAGGTGAGGGTAGTGGGAATGGTCCAAAGCAGCACGCCACCACATCTCTTAATTTTTTCTAATCACTCACTCCACCAGGCACTGTTTTTTTTTTTTGTTTTTTTTTTTCTTCATACTGGGACATGCAGGGCCACCAAAAGCTGCAAATAGATCACTGAACCGTTGTGAGCAGTTACCTGCAGAGAGGGGATGTTTACCACGCCTGAGTAGAGGTTACAGTTCACCCACAGAGGGCACAGGAAGAGAATCTAGACACAGTACTCAGTTTACCGATATTTGAAGGGAGAAAAAAAAACTACACTGACACCAGTATGTTATGTTTTATGCTAGGTTTATGTGTAAATAAATGGCTTCAAACATCCACCTCTGTACACATGCAGGTCACGCACGCTCACTGGTTCAATGATCTATGAACTGACAAAATGAAGCTTTAAGTCTGCAGACAAGTTAACATGAAGGAAAGGCTAGCTAATGAATGTAGCCGCCTAGGCGTTGATTAGTTTAGATGTCAAAAGCTTTGATAGGCATGGCTTTCCATGGCTTCAATCTACAAAACATATTTACAACATAGATAATAACATCTACAAGAAATCTACATTTTTTCCCTCCCGCCGTGGGTTTTTACAAAACAGAGTCTTGTAAACCACCCTACCCCTCTTCCCACAACAGCTCTTCATGTTTCCCTCTTGGTTCTCCCAGTCCAACGGTCCAAAGCCAAACCGACTGCAGCTCCTGTGTGTGTTTAGACTGGGCTCAAGAGGAATTGAACAACTGCTCTCCCTCCAGCTTCCAACTATGTGCAATGGGTCTTCTCCCCCTTCCCCCCCCCCCCCAAAACGCCCGCTTCAACTTGCAACCAGAAGTTCTCAGACCATGAAAGAATTCTGATTCTTCAACTTTTCAAGTTCTTTGATTTGCTGTCTCAGAAACAGTATCCTGTGGAAAAAGGCCAAAGAGTCAATCATTATCTGTGCTTGTTCTTGGATTTACTTGACATTTTTAAGTTTAGAGGCTTGCACTTGTTGGCATGTATTCTCACCTCTGCTCACGCAATGTTGCTTGTATTTCACAGACTCTGACCAAGGACCGGAGGTTTTTCAGCTCAGTGCAGTTCTCAGACATACAGATGCTCCCCATGGTGTGAGCCTCTTCACGTAGTCTTGATGCCTTTGTTTTAAAAAGGGTGTTGCCATGAATAACCAGACTGAGCCAAAATGACATTCATGTCACAAACAATAGAAATGATGGTGACGTGTTGGCACAAACCTGTTTCTCGGCGTGTTCTGCAGGCCAACCCTGCACGTGTTTGATAAGATTCTCATTGAAGTGGGCAGCGAGGGTGGGGGTGAAGGAGCAGGAGGGCCGGGCTGCTGCTGAGGCGGTGGGAGGAGCAGAGGAAGAGTTGGGGGCGTTGTTGCTGCTGGAAGAGACATGGTTGGGACCTGGGGAGGGACTCCTCTGACTGCTGCAATCAACACAGGTTAAGGACATAAGCATTGAGGCATTATATTTATGAAGAAGTTGCTGACCTTTCACAAACAAGACTAATCAACTTGTTCTCAGCATAATGTTAAGAACCCAACTGCCTTTCTTCCAAAGATGGGATCTTGAGTTTCAAGCTGTTGCACTCTTTAAGTGTCTACATAGTGTCTACATGTTTAGTCATAGTACTGTTGTGCGCTCAAACGGTCTGACAGCACTTACAGCCCATTAGACTGACTTTATTGTCCACCTCAGTGAAAATTTTAATCATACCAAATCATATAGGTAGTAATTAATTAATCAGTCGGCCCCATAAGCAGGCCAATATCTGTCATTTTGAGAAAATGGCCATCGGCTGATACCTGCACTCATGAGACAGATGAACAAAAAATGTGTGCGGAGCCTCGTCCGTGTGGCTGTTGTGGAAAGATGCGAGTGCTACCCCTTGCAAGTTTGGTGAAGGTGATGAAAAAGTTAGTTTCCAGACCTAAATATCCTCAGTCACCGTCACCTTTCCTAAATGTTAACATGTTTCTCCCATCCTGAATGACAGCTAATCTAATCTAAAACCATTATTGATGCAACGGATCACAACACTTGCAGTTCGGATCATTCCGTGGTTTTGAGTCACAGATCGGATCAGCATTAAGTTAGGTTTAACTTTATTTTAAAATGCACTACTTTGGCTACTTCGTCTCTCTCTGTCTGCAGTCACCACTCCGTAGTCTCGCTGAGTTATAGCCTATCAGCACAGAGACTGGAGCTACTCCGGTAGCAAGCACAGCTGCGTATTGAAGGTAAGTCAGCAGATATTACTGAAGCTTCAACAAACACCACAATCTCATGATCAACTCTGCATGACGATTTATTACTTTATAAAAGTAACAGTGGCAGTAAAACTGTTTTTCACACTATGATGGTAAACTTTGCAATCAATCTGCCACCTGCGCCTTGAACTGTGGGGGTGCGGGTGGGTTCTGTACAGCTCAACTGTGATCCGTTACACCAGTACTGTAGAGAATAATGCAGTTGAATGATCTCACTTCTGACAAACTGTACCCCACTCTCCCTTAAACACCGGTCACGTTGTGAAATCTGCAGCAGAACCCAATGTATTTTTCTATTTCATTCATTACTTAAAATTCCACCCGTACGCCCCCGGGACTCTGATGCGAGCAGGAAAGATTGCAGCTGATCTCTTCCATTCCGGACACAAACTGTTTCAGATTCTCACCTCGGGCAAAAGGCTGCGGTCCAGCTTCTTCCGGTCTGCAGCTAGCCTCAATAACAAGGCCCGGGTGCCTCACTGACACTCCCCCCTTTCAAATAACACAAATGTCTCTGCAAATCTTTACTTCATTTGATATCATACACAAACCTGGCACATTGCACATATTTGTTGTTAATTGTTAATATTTTTATATTTTGTCAATTTCTATATTTAAGTTCACAATATTCTCTTCCGTTGCAATACGTCTGCTGAACACAAACCGGGGTTTGTTCCTTCTTTTTTAAAATAGATGAAATATTTCTAAATTTATTTATGTCAACTGTATGTTCGTCTACGTGTAGCACCTCATCACCAAAGCAAATTTCTTGTATGTGTTAAACACTACTTGGCAATAAAGCTCTTCTGATTCTGACCTAAAACACCACATTACTTGCTAAGATAGCGGTGTATATTAGATTGTACTCTGCATGGAATACGTGACTTTTCTTTGTTTTGATATCGGCCATCAGCTGACCCGCTCTCTAAAGACAACTGAATGACACAGCCACTCATTGTTCCATCAATGACCAGCAGATGGTGCCACAACACTACACAATGAAGATTGTCTAGTCAGGAATCAACCTTTTGTCTGGTGGGAAAGCTATTTTGATGAGCCGAGGTGACGGAACTCTCCCATGTTTTGGCAGATACACATGCATGTACCGGTCAAACAATAATTGAGCACTCAGGGAGCAAAAGAATGCGTAAATATTATAAACGAACACATTAACTTTATACAATGTAGCAAACTGTTCTCAATTATTGTCTATTATTTGACTTCTCTTGCTAGTTTTTCTTTTTGAACTTGGCCAAGTTGTGGGGTTGTACCTACCCTTGGCGCTGGAGGGTGCGAGGGGAGGCTGTGGTGACATCGTGACTGTGCTGCTTATCGCTGGAGAGGGGCTGCTGGGATGTGGGCTGTGAATGAGATGCCTGCTTCACTGATGGCGTGCTCACCTAAAGGAGACACATTACAAACACTACATCAAAACAAGTCGTTTCCATAGGATCAAGACAGAAGTATATTTTGTCCAGCCCTCTTGTTCCTCAACAACATGGATCACAAAAATATGACAGATCAGGTATTTCCCTGTCAGGATGAAGCTATTATTTTATTTTAAGTGTCTCGTTGAGATGCTGGATATTTGTATAACCCAACTGGACAGATTATAAACCAACATGCAACAAAGAGTTCAACCTTTCATTCACCTTTTTGCTCTGTTAGTGAAAAAGAGTCATGTACAATAATGGCAACCGAATGTCCATTTTATTTCAGAAATTAAACAGACTCCCCTGGCCTGAAGAAAGAGAAGTAAGTCTTCACGGAGAGTCTTTTTCCCCAGGGAAAATGTCCCATAATTCCCTTCCCCACCCAACAGGATACTGCATGTTTTGTGAACACACTGAATTTGTGTGACTTACTTTGGTCTGTGAGATGGCAGGCTGTGTGTTGAGGAGGGGTTTAAGAGGACCAGCATTGGTCTGTGGTGTGCTGATCCTTGGAGAAACATAAGACCTGGGCGATGAGGCGTCTGATGTTAACGACATGGGTGACTGGTTCGATTGCTGAGCTGCGAGAGGTATACAAACAAAACGAAAGACAATCTAATGGATCAACACAACCCACTACATTTGATACCGAGCAAGGACACCACTCCAGGGGGAAATAGATGAGCAGTCAAGTCTTAGAAGACTGAAACTGTCAAAATTACAAGTCAGGAAATTGACTTTCTGTTAGCTGATGCAATCGCCTTTATGAGAACTATTTAACTGACAGGAAACATCCAAGAAACCCTAGACATGCTTCAGCTTAGGCTTCATTTACCTTGGTTGGAGAGTTGAGCAGCTTGAGAGAGGATAGTAGTGATATTGAAAGCCGATGGTCCAGCAGTGAGGATCTTATGAAGCATCGACTGTAATGAAGCTTGTGTGACAGCAGCTGTGAGAACTACAGAGGCAAACAGACACACTGATATATTAAGTCCTGCACAGTATCACATCGAATATGGCAGTCAAAATCAGTAATGTGTCCTATATCATATGTCCAATAAGAATGACATTGAGCTTGAACAAACTGAAAATGGCCGTTTCCACTAAGGACAAAATGCTTTGATATTTGGGCTGAGGAAAGGACTACATTATTGATTATGTCACAATAAATTTCCCACAGCATGGCAGTGATGTTGACAGGTTTTCAATGTAGTGATTTCCTGGACTAAAAATATATAATTTAAAAAAAACAATACATTTAGTACAGCATGAGAATGGAATATTTGAAATATAACTAGATTGTGGTCCTGAAGCAGCAACAGGAAATTCACTATGGCTGTGTTCGAAACGGGCTAAACTGCTGTATCAGAAGGTGTTAAACAGGATAGCGAGGCATCAAGTGCTGTTCCAAACGGCTCAAACATTCTCTTCCTGTCTCGTAAGATGACTTCAAACCTCCCCAGTAACAGCCGGTTTTGAAGGCAGCACCCATGGTGATTTGATGCTGCCTGCTACCAATAAACCAGCGCGGCTGTGGCAGCTTACGGAAACTGATCAAGATGGCGGACAAACAAGCCGAATCCATATACAAATATATGTTTTTAAAAGTTATTAGAAGTTTGCTCGCTTGGATTTTTGAAAAGCTATCAAGAACTCAACACTGAACTATCATATTAGCCTGTGACTGTAAACAACCAAGTTTGGTCAGTATGATTTCAGAGGCGTCTGTTTGCCATTTGGCTTTTCAATAGTTAGTTAGGTGATGCCAAGGCTAGAGTCTCTTCTGACAGCCAGAAGAGACGCAAGACGGCGTGCTGACGTCATGCGTTGCCATAAGTGCTGCCCTAGAAGGCTGTTCGAAATCGATGTTAACAGAGATGCCTTCACTTGAAAGTTATGCCTTCTGTTTTGAACATAGCCAATATGAACTCAGTCTCACTGAATCTGATTTTCTTCAAGATCTATAAGTGAAAAAACCTTTTTTTTTTTTTTACAGAAAACTCTCTTTCATTATTAGGATCCCCATTATCACCAGCATAAGCATTGGGTATTCTTTCTTGGGTCCATTCTGTTGTATGTTCATAATAAAACACTGACTAGAAAAAAAACAATAAACATTTTATTTTCTCCAAACGTGCAACATGCACAAGGTTACAGGACCTTCTGTCACACAAACACATCTCAAAATAAAAATGTGCTCCAGGTTAGGCTACTGGACAGAGCTTTTCTGTACAAATAAAATCCAGCTGAAAATAAACTGCATTTAACATGTCTCAGTGTTTCCCACAGAATAACATTGTAACTGAGGTGGGGAATGAGGGTATATCTGCATGTTTTTTCTGAGAGAATAGCTTACCCGTTTTCTTTCACACACCTACACCTCCGTCTCTTACGGCACACACAACAGCTTGCCCTGCGCCTCTTTCTGTTTCGCTCTCCTTGTACGTGTCTGCTCTGTTGCCTTTCTTCACAAGCAGTATGTTTTATAAAGTCGGCCAAAAAACACAGCCAGTCTACCGTGTCCGCGTCTTCTAATGGAATACCAGATAACGCCACTCTCTCTGCGTTTCTCTGCAAAGTGCTAAAATGGGTCGCCAAATATAGCCTATAACCAATGTGTGTTCATGTGTGTAAATCTGACCGGGCAGGATTGGATGTGTGAAACTGAAAACTGGCCGATCGGTTGGTGCATCGCTACAAAACATGAAGTTTAGAAAAAATGAACAACCCATGCATCAGACAGTATGAGTCGTTCCTCCTGTCCTCCTCCCTCTGCTGCTGATGTGATTCGCTGCCTGCAGGTAGTGGTGGTAAACAGGGGAGGGTCGGTCTGTCTCAGCCAGCAGCTAAGTTTACAAGAATGTGCCAAATTTTAAGGTATTGATTAAGTACAGATTTATGGTGGAAATGTTTTTATTTATGTAAAGGGAAACACAATATTCAGGTTCTGGGAGAGACTTGAAAATGTGCGTCGTTATCCCCGTATCTACAACTATTGCTTCTAGGACAGCCAGCACTTCACCCCACTGTACAATGTGACCACTTATTAACGCTTTTGCTTTCCAACGTGGTTGCACTAATAATTACTTTCAAGCATACCCTGGCCATGAAGCATTCTTCGTCCAGACAGCATCATAAGCCAGTATTCTGGTCTCTCACCAGTTTGCTTTCAGAACCAACAGATCCACAGAGGATGCCATCTCCACTGCCCTCCACTCAGCCTTCTGATGTAGGTGTTTTTGTCAAGGTGTGCGGGGGCGGTTTGTGGATTTCAGCTCAGCATTCCACACAATCTCCCCCATGAAATTTATGGCAAACTCAGCACTCTGGGTTTAAACACAACACTCTGCAACTGGATATTGGACTTCCTCAAAAACAGACCCAAGACAGTTCAGATTGGCGGACACACCTCCTCCGCTCTAGTGCTCAACACCGGAGCCCCCCAGGGTTGTGTACTCAGCGCCCTCCTGTTCACACTGTACACCCATCACTGCATCCCCAGACATGGAGAGAACTCTTTTGTGAAGTTGACGAACGACACCACCATCATCATCGACAGGATTTCAATTAACGGTGAGACTTCATATCGGGAGGAAATTGATAATCTTGCAGAGTTTTGTACAGAGAACAACCTACTGCTCATCGTCAGCAAAACCAAGGAGCTGATGTTGATTTTAGAAAAAAGACACACACTCCTGTCATCACCAGTGGAACTTAGGTGGCACATGTCAACAGTTTTAGGTTCCATGCAATCAGAATCAGAGAACCTGACATGGTCACCTCACATCTCCTAGCTTGTGTAGAACGCCCCAACGTCTGTATTTCTAAAGGAAACTTGGTTCTTGCACATTTTATAAGTCAAATTTAATGCTTTAAGACCTCAAATTTTGAAACAATTTCTTTGATAGAAAAGAGATGTACGTTTGATCTCTTAATGGACGACGCAATGCCATATTTGGCAGTTTTATTTTCACCACAGGTGAATGACTTTGCATATTCCAAATCAGGGAACACAGAGGCTGTTTACACCTAGCATTAAAATGTATTTTGGGTGAACAGATTGTGATCAGGTAGCACTTGACCACATGAAAGTACAACCTCTGGAGGTGGTCAGGGACACCATGACCACATGGTTGCAAATGCATTGGCAAATATGTACTGGTCACAGTCTTCTGCAAATAAAATACAAAAGTCTGACAGCGCAGACAAGAGCCTAGACAGTGTGTCCAGTCAGTGTTGTGCATAAACGTGCTCAAACAGTGCCAATTATTGATCATGCTCAGGTTTTTGGTGAACTGATCGTGTCCGTTTGTGAACGTGAACTAGGGCTAGATGCCGGACCGAACTTAAGTTTCACTTTCACTTTCCGGCCGAATATACAGGCGCACCGATGAAGAGAGAGGTAAACATGGATAATCCATGGAGGACAACTATTCACGGTGAAAGACATAGGCCTACTTTAGAAAGTTATTTTGACCTGTAGTTACAGATCATTTTTTGGACCTGTGCAAATGAGAGGAGGATGTGATGTAGGCTACAGCTGTTTGAGCTAGACTGAACAGATCTTCCAATTTTGCAACCATGACTGATGATGCAGCCAGACATCAACGTCTGCAGCTAACGTAACATGAGTTATATTAATGGTGGGGTCTCGCATTGTCAATTACTAAAAGAAAATCACACTAATTAGGCGTTTTAAACTACTGTCCATGACAATTTTCCCACCAGTCTTAAACGCACACTCGGTAAATTTTATACCTACAGCAAATTTAAGGCAATTCAAGACTTTAATTTCCCTGAAGAGGGAAGACCTTTTAAGACTTTTTAAAGGAGCTGCAGGAACCCTGCAGGAGGGCTCTGCGGTGGTTGATTAGAAGTGCTCAGAAGATCATTGGTAACCATCTACTGAGCATCAGTGATATTGGTGAGGTGCCTGCACATAGCCCTAAAGATACTAAAGGACAGTACCCACACAGCCACAGCCTGTTCACCCTGCTGTCATCTGTCAAGAGATACAGAAGTATCTGCTGTCGCACCACCAGACTACAGAGCAGCTTCTTCCCCCAGACTGTGAGACTCTTAAATTCGCCCTCAGCACTGCACCATGCAAAATCGTTTATAACTGTGTATATGTTTGCTTTTTTAGTAGCATAAAGGGAACTACAGACTTCATCTTATTATGCAACCCTGTTGTAAAATGAAAAATTTACGTTGTACCTATAGTACTATGGGATGTCAAGTTATATAGGAGTCACTGTAGAATGTGAAAGCCTGCGGCACTGATCAGAAGGTGCTGACGGTACGACATGTCATTTAAAGTATTCCCATGTAACTAGTGTTAATCAAACACAGTTATGGCAGCCAGCTTAATGCAGACACTAGTTGAATGTATCATCTGCATTTTTCTTACCTTCATTGATTTTTGCCATATCCACACTGGCATTGTTGAGCTGCAGGGCAGTCTGAAGTGCTGGGAGAAGCTGGCGAAGCAGGGTGGGGTCCTGGAGTAGCGGAGGGGCAGGGGACTGCAGGACTGGGGAAACGGGCACCGTGGAGGCAGATGATCCAGGAGGCCCTGATGACGGGTTCAAGCTCCCTGAGCCTGACGATGATGACTGGGAGGCAAGGGTTGCTGTAGGCTTCTCCACCTGGGCTGACTCTGTGTAGACAGCAAAAAGGAGGTGGTCCTTTCAACGGGGCAGTCTCACAAATACATTTTCTTCTAATGATAATGCAGTTCTTTATATATAAATGAATACGGGCCTAGGAAGCACTCTCATGCAAACACTCTCAGCTCCAGTATGGACAACAAATCGCACCCACAGGCAGCATTCAGACCAACAGAAGACCTGGATGAAAAAACACAGCGAGTCTGGCTGTATTTTCAGTCTGAATCCCACCTTAAAGGAAGATGTAATAATAATATTACTTTTCCCAGTAACTAGTAGTGTAACTAATTACTTTTCTAAAACAGTAATATTACTAGTTACTAAGGCAAATAACGCTGCGTTACTTGTTACTGAACGCACCATCCTTGACGTGAATCCACGACTGTGTGGCAGCTCAGTGGTACCCCACTCCTCCAGCCAAAACTAAAGGAAGAATGGAGAACGAGGGAGAGAAGCGTTCTTTCCACAGCTGTAAGTAGCTACTGCCATTATTGTGTACACATTCCTTGCTGCTGTTGAATATGATATTAGTTAAAAAGTCAGGAGAGACGCTTTGTTTGCGGTGAAGGGGGGGTGGTAGTGAAAGCAGTGTTTCCCATAATTAGCCTATAATTTGGATAATTATTAACGCTGACCATCCACAAATTGATTTTATAATATATTTTTTTAAACTGAGGAGCATATATTCGTGCAGCAGCTCCTCTCGCTCCCTCTCTCACTCTCCCTCTGAACACCGCTGCACAAAGTTTACCCCCCCACCCCCACGATGTCATTCTGTGGGAAACACTGGAAAGTAATATAGTAACGTAACTAGTTACTTTTATCACCCAGTAATAAGTAAAACAGTACTACTTTAAGGAGTAATAAGTAACTAGTAATATATTACTAGTAATAATAGTAACTTGCCCAACACTGTGCCACAGCATCACAGCTTTTGTGGGAGCAACATTTTTTATACAGTCTACTTTGGATCATTCCCCATTAGATGATCTGACAGTGTGTCAGACTGACAGGACCGCCAACTAGCCAGCTAAAAGCCTAAAAACACTCAACAACTTTTATAATTATCAGTTTTCAAGCTGCCTTATTTCACGGGGGTATTGCGCCAATCTCCCGGCTTGCTGCACTTTATGAAAGGTATGGTCAGATTTTATCCGTCTCTGAGCAGGGAAAGTTGAAGAGACAAGACAGAGACCGAACGATCTGTTTGTGAAAAGCCACAGCAGACATGCCGCGGGACGCCTCAGGTTCCTGCAAAGCCGGACCGCTATGTGAAAACACACAATATTTTTATAAAGACCTTTTCACATGGGATATAGCTGCAAACTTTTGTTCAGTATGAAAAAGCGAATGCGACAAATGCGGATATTCTTTCCGCGCTGATCTCCGGATGAAAGCAGCCAATTCAAGTGCTACACACAACCAGTAAGAATGCCGGTCCGCTGCTAATTAGTGTCAAATACAAATGATATTGTAATATATTTACCCGCCAATGTGGCGGGTTGCGGCTGTTAATTTCCATCCCTGGTACTAGTTAGCTCTTCTTGGAGGCCTCCTGATCATTGTTGTGTTTGGCTGAACAACATGAAAAAGTCACAAAAAACATAGAAAAACATAAAATCCTGTCAGAGCATTCCAAACCTTTGTAGTAATTTGACATACGATAAGCCTTAAACACATTATTCTTTAACTCCAACTGGACTTCCTGGATCGTACTTTTATCTCACCAGTACCTTAAAAACACACCAAAATTAACCTCTGTCCACCAGCCAAATGACTAGTACATGTTCAAAGTGTGACAGCCACTCAATACATTAACATTGTTTTTTGCCTGCCATTACCAACCATTTGCATATTTTACCAGCTTTTGGCTGGTGGCTAATTTTGCTCCCTGCCACCATCGCAACCATTTTTGTGCACTACTCTCAGGATTAGGGGTAGACAAAATATCTGGAACACTATCCATGAGCAAATATGATAATGTGCGTATTATTGTTCCTACAATGGAATTTCAGCAAAAAACTATTAACAGCAGGGCTGTGTCCAAACATCCGACTTTTCTCACTGAAGCACATGCACGTGAATTCAGTAGTTCAATCATGTATGTGGATAGTGTTTAATATCAAAATAAAATTGGATGTGAGAGGAATAGGTATTATGATGCCTCTCACACATTTCATTTTCACTTCATATACATAAACCAGCACTGTCTTTCTTGTCCCGTTGAGCCAGAACCATTCCATATTGCACCTTTCAATTGCAAAAGATGTAAGCAAACACAAATCTGCTAAATATTCCATCAGCCTCATCATAATGCAGGCCAGACATAATAAAATTGATATAAAATAATGTGTTCACCTTTCAAATCTCCATCTTCAATTGATATCCCAGGGTGAGGGAGACCAGTAACTGAAGGGATCGTTTTGGCAAGGTCTGAAGTACTCAGTAGTATGATTGCTGTAAAAATATACAGCGTGATACTCATGCATAACACTGTATGGTGGCAAAGCCGATGATTTCCTGGCTTATGATGATGACGACCGGCTCATACGTCGATTTAGATTCCCTAGAATCGTGCTCATTGATCTGAGTCCTGAACTGGGTCCAGCATTAGACAGACTTGACATTAGCAGCGTGAATTAGCCGACAGATATGTTTGATATGATCAACAATATTTATCTTTCTACCAAAAGAAGAAAAAAAATAAGATCATTCTGTTAAACCTGCTAACATTTTCTTTTGGTTGTGAACAAGCTGCATCCATCAATATGTGCTTTCTAACTTCCACCTCACAAGGACCTCACTTTCATGAAATTTTAACTAGCACACAACGGTCAGTTATGCTGCGAAACACATGAAATGGAGGAGCTTCGCTAAAGCCCCTTTTCCACTGCATGGTACCGGCTCGACTCGACTTTTTTTGTGTTTCCATTGTGGAAAGGTTTTACCTGTACCTGCTACCAGGTACTTTTTTTCGGATCACCTCCGTCGAGGTTCCAAGTGAGCTGAGGCGATACTAAAATGTGATGCGAAAACACAGCAGAGAATCGTCACTATTCACTGCATCATTGCACGCCGGACAGAGGCCAGCAACAGAAAGTTTTATATTTGACAAAAAGTGAAGGCGGAACAAAAATGTGCTTGAAAGTTTTCGGGCGGGCGTCGGTGGGCAGGTAGCTCTGCAGCTTGAGAAGCTCATAATAAAAAAAAAACTTAACAGTTGACGTGCTACAGCAAACATTCAAATGTGTAACTCGATCTGCATGAATGGTTTTGACTGATGAATTATCACTTAGCATTATCAGAGTGTAACTCAACCACCATGTACAACATTTATCTTGTACAAGCACTTAGTGAATGAAAACTACCCATAAAAATTAAATTACTGTAACTGAAATATTTTAACAAATATAATACTAGTGGTAAGCTACATAGTATACTAATATAGGAAATTATAATCAATCTCACACTAACAGTATACTATTAAATTTTTTATTTAATGTTATAATACAAATACACACATTTATACTAGTTAATCCTCCAGGTAGTGGATGGATGTAGATTTAGCCAGAGCCAGGACGGGGGCAGGTGGTTGCAGTACGAGGGGAATCCTGTGTTTATATTGTAGGCAATGCGTCCATTGCAGGCAACACTGAACTCGTCACCGGGTCATTACAGTTTAAGCTTGAAACTTTGAAGTTGCACAACAACAGTAAGAAACATAAAACTGATGCATCACCAGCTGCCAGTGGAAAAGTTCCCTGATTGGGATCCATATAGGAAAGGTGCCCACAGTTTCATACATGTGGAGATTTAAGTGTATGCACTCAAATTTTGTGACTACACCAGTATGAAAGCTGCGCAGTCTTTTATACATGGGACCACTGACCTTTTCCACATTTTGTGATTTAATGGATTGTTGTTGTTGAAGTATTTGTTTAAGTTGAAAGAATACTATGAAACAGTTTATTTCAAACAGAATAATACTTATGTAAAAATTATCAAATACACGTCATTCAATTGATCTAGCTCCGACAGACGGCTTATGCGCTTTTATTTTGAAGACAGCAACCTAACAAAAACAACAACAACACGGTGCAGGATGAGAGATGTTAGCAGTCAGAGAGCGATGAACTGACAGGATTCACAACTTGGGTAAATTTTTCTGAAAAGCTGTTTTGATTCTTTTGATCGGTGGACCCTTACAGACTAAAGGAATATAAATAATCAAGGAACGGACACATTCGGACTTAACAAGCGCTTCAAAGTTAACATGAGTCAGCAGTCCCCCCCCCTTTTCCTCTCTTGTACCCACACAGGTTACACCGGTAAATCTAGAAGAATTAGACTTTGGGTCTTGTTGTTTCCGTTAAATTAACAGTGGTATTGTGGAGAATCTAACCGATCTAACGATTACAGGTGCTCCGATCAGGATTTTTTGGGCCGATCACCAATTGCTGAAAGCAGTATCAGCCGATACCGATCTCCGGGTCTATTTGGAGCCTTTTATTTATCATGTAGCATTATACAGTATATTTATTTAATTGGTCCTAAAAACAATGTATTAAGTGTTAACAGATGATAAAGTATCATGAAATTACAACTGTTTATGTTATTGCTAGGAAACATGGGCAACAAATTCCACTCAATCTGTGTAAGAGACTTAAACCATAGCAGCCTTTGCCTGGTTACTGTGAACATCTTATAGCTTAACAAATATAGCTTTACTGCGGAATAACTACAAAAACAGAACAAACAGCATCTTTATAAATTTACTACAACCATAAAAACTGTAACAAAAAAGGCTGTTGCCAAAATATTTAGGAGATAAAGGAGCACAGGCATCATGAGTCGATGACAAACTCTGAAGTAGCTGCTTTTTGTTCTGGAAAGCTCAGGCAGGTTCTGTGGGCTTTAAGAGAGAGAGAGGAGCAGAGAGAGGGAGAAGGGCTACAGAGGGGAGTCAAAACTGCCTTCAGTGAGATTTGAAAATAAGGAACATTTAAATAAAAATAGGCTACAATGTCAATTCCATATTATACAGTCAATTGTTATTACATAGGCTACTTTATTCATTATAATTTTCTATGGTTTGTAGGCTATAGGCCTTATATCATTTCAGTGGATTGTTTTCATTTTTTATCCTTGTGCAGGAAGCACAGTCTACATATCTTACATGCTGCCACCGACTTTACCAGAGGGAGAGTAGCAAACAAGGTTTTTATTTGATTTCATAAAGGTTAAAAATACTTTTAGATTTACAGTGAAACATTTAACGGGTGGATACCGGGTGAGAACGGAAAAATACGAAAATGATATATATAAATATGAGAATCTCCGGGAAAACGGGAGGGTTGACATGAGGCGTAGAGAGAGGAGTGGGGTAATGTGAGGCTACATCCACACTGCTACGTTTTTAAAACAGTTTCATAACGAAAACGATCTTCTCCGTCCACAGCAGCGTTTCATAGTTGAGCGACATGCACAATAGGCTAGGCTAACGGTTAAGTGTTATTTACAAAGTACTTATATTTTAATAAAAATACCAAAACTAAAACTCCTTAAAGCAGCGTGTTTTTGCTTTGAATGACAGATAAGACCGACTCACAAAGCCAAATATGAGTGTGTGTCATCGTTTTATAAAGTCCTCTGTTTTGTCAGCTGATTGAGTGGCGCCGCTCTTTGCATCAGGAAACTGACACTGAAGGATCAGTCTCTCTCTCTGCCTGATGCGCTGTGTCTATTAAACTCAGGTTGCGGGTGGCGTGTGAGTGAGATGAGCACAGACAGCGACAGTTTCACATGATCGCTCCTGCGTGTTGCTGCACTTGTCTGATTGCTGCTCAACTCTAATTATAAATGATTATGTGGGCGCATTAATCCCTTCTTGTCTGAGAAGGACTTTGGTGCAAGCTAGCTTTGAAAACAGCGCAGTGAAACATTTTAGCTGCCGTTGAAAATTTGTCTGGTGAATATTGCATCATCGGAGCACCCTTACTAACGATGTTCAGCAGGTCCATATTGACATATTGATCATACGTTTAAAGATTAATTTTTGTATTAACGATCTAAGCAGCTTAGAAGCAGCTATAAAGGAGGTAGGCGGCTATATGGGACTCTGCTATTAATTGAAGTTTTACGGTATCTAACAATTATTGTAAAGCAGTCACTGGCAACTTGTGTGTAATACATTTAACTGAAAATAGAAAACGTAATTCGCTCCATATAAACAGAGCCCCCCCGGACGGGCCCTCTGATTTCCGCTATACCGAAAACACAAACGATATAAATGGAACTGTAAAACACGTAATATCATGGAATCTGCCAAAATGTGGATGCAATTTATGAAAATATTGGGAGTTTCCCTAGCGTTATAAGCGTTTTCTTCACAGAGGGCTTCACTGAGGGCGGGGCTCAGCGCACTGCACACACACCATTATATCGAAGTCAGCACGCTAGCAAAAAAGCTCACAACTCCAACAACCTCTTAAAAGCAACCACATCGGCAGATGCCAGAGACTTCATGGCTGTGTGGGTAGTGTCAGTTATTCTGCAGGAAAAACTTAAACCTTAACCTCTTAAAAATGCAATTGTGGCATCTTTTCACCTCATTGATAAATGAATAATAAATAAATAGCTCCTCTGTTTCAGTAAGTCATCAGTATATTACTAGAATAGCATCATTTTTTAATAAGGAATCCTTTAATAAGTAATCAAAATACCTGCCCTATACTCTGCTGTGCATTATTGCTCCGCTGGTAGTATCCCCCTTCAGAATGTTTGGAAACCAACAACAGGCAGAAATCTCACAACAAACCTACACACTTCAGCACCTCTGATCAGAGCAAGGTTGCAGCTCAGTTTTTAGATGTTTGTATTGCAAAACTCTACCAGCTACATTACCACTACATCACAAGCTGGCTGCAACTCACAGCACGAGCAAGTTCACATGATTACTATCATGTCGTACGCCGGTGTTGCATCAGCAGGGCAGAGTTGATTCACTCCGTGAGTGACGTTATCAGTTATAAATTAGTTTTTCGCTGAGTGAGAAAATTGATTTTTGGCGTGACCGCATGTGAAATGTATCAACTGAGTTTCACAAGACAACATTTAACCTGACGAGATTCGTCAGGTTTTAATCTCTTGGCACAAGATCTCATCACACCCATACTATTTAATAGCTGATGCTACGGGCAAGCTGCCCTCCACGTGTCCACGAGAACTGTCTTCTACTACATACTAAAGTTTGAGATTTGGCAAGCCTACAATAACTTTTGCATTTTTTGCCTGGACTTGCCTCGTAGCAGCCTTGGGTGATTGTCTTATAACAACAACAACAGAGAAGACAGCTGTACTTGAAGGTGACTGCTGTGACGCAATACTCTACACTAGTGAATACACAAACTACCTTAAAGGGAAACTGCCGATTTTCAGCCAGCTTGGTATCATTACAATGTGGGTAGTATGTGCAAATGAACAATGGTTACCTTCATTCCATGTTGTCTGCACCCAGAGCTCCCATCCAGCGGACTTTTGCCAGCTCTAGGGCTGTTGTACAACATACGTTTTTTATGAGGCTTGTTCCAAGCCTAGCTTAGCAAATACACTACCCTAGTTTGTTACCCAGCGGCGGCAATGATGCAGACTACGACTAGAATTTCTCATATGATTGCCTTTTCCATGCAAACTGTATCTTAAACTATTATGGCAAATGGTTTCAGGTGGATATCTCTGTATTTTGATACAAAGGAACTGAGGAAAAATACTAAATCTGGATTATTATACAAATGTCATTCATAGCACTTGATATATTACTGTTGGCTTGCCGTTTTATTTCTTCTCCTGCTCAGACACGTGGTCAACTGTACTGAATCTGTGCATAAAAACTGTCAACACTAACTGGCTAAGACTGTAATGGATTTTGTCCATTGTGGTTCCACCAGTGGGACGATCAGCTTAGTTTTACTGCACGGCTACAGTACATTGCTTTAAGCCACATCAGCATTCATGGTTCAGCCATTTGTAGTCTTTTGCTAAGCAGTTCCTTAACATTCATCAGCCAAAGGTCAGCTCAACAATAGTCATCATTGACTAACCAACAACAACAATGCTTAAGCTAAAGGCCTTCAAGTAGAGATGGTAAACACACATCCTTGATATTTTGGGCCAGCTAAGCAACAAAATGTAGACGGAGTGGTGAGGACAATGTGTGTTGTAATAGCATATTTAACACTTACTAGCACCAGTAAAGCCAGGGGCTGCCGTTGCTTGCATAGCCTCCCTTCTATAATCCCTGTCTTTGGGGAAACTGTTGACAACCGCAGTCTTTGTTGCCTCTTTTTGCCTCTGTTCTCTGTGAAACACAAACAGATATTAGCCATGTATCCAACTTTTATGTGACACCGACTAAAATTAAGTGTGTACAATCAAGTGTTTTGGGTAAAGGGATTATAGCTACCTCTCCAGCCATTCTTTAGGCTTCTCCCACTGGGACACCTCTGTCCTGCAGTTGTAGTAGTATTTCTTTCCAGACGAGCTGATGTGCTCTGACCAGTCATCACCAGGTTCATAAGGCTGAGAAAAGGAGCAAATATTTAGGAACATGAGGCCAGCCAGACTGTCTGTGTCTGTGTGCGTGTGTTGAGGGAATCTGATGCAAGAACTTGTAATGTAATCTGAAATGCATGAGAGATATTAGGGATAGAAGATAGCTATAGCTGGCCTGTTTTCACAGAAGCTTCGAAGTGTGAGGGAAGGCTCATTTCACAGACAGCTCAAGATTGTTAAGGTAACCAAAGTCAGACAGTTCGCTATTTAAAAAAGGACATAGTATTCTGACTGGGGCACAGGTTGTGCTCATTTCTTGCATTCTGTCACCATTACACACTGATGTGATAAAATGCAGTGATATCACATCATACTGTTTCACTTTCATCGTGTTGTTTAAGTCAATATTGCATAGCAAATGACAAAGAATAAAAAAATTAACTTATTGAAGCCATAGCAAACAGAAATCACTTCAGAAATACAGTTTCACGGATCCTTCTCTATGGCAATACACAGATTATCAGCACACAGATAATGGAGTAACTACACATGCAACCATGCCATCATGAGCATTCATATTTCAGGGTTTCTGCAGGTTTCACCTAGTCAAATTTAAGACTTTTTAAGACCTTTTTATATCATATTCTATACGAAATGTAAGATCTATATTGCAACATCAAAAAAAACAAACATACAAAGGAAATGCAGTCACAAAATTACTTGCAGAGTAAATACATGTATTCAAATTAGGGTTGGGTGAGGTCTACAAAATTGGCATTGGACGTTGTCAACAATGAAACACCGGGATGGACGATGACATTGATAAGCTACGTAATTAACAAGCTGGCATGCAGAGCACCTGCTGCCGTGAAAAGGATCACGGGTGGAAATATCCAGAAAAAAAAAGACATGTTCTGTGTCTTTTCGGTGACTTTATAAAACATAACTGCTGATGGAGAAACTCAGAGAGAGAGACTGAGAGAGGTGGGGAAAGACATTGTGTTTGCAATGAGAGTCCAGAGGTAAAAGGTGTGTGAGTGAGTCCAAGGGGAAGAGAAGTCAATGCAGGTGCAAAGCAGGTACATTTACAAATAATAAAAATGATGTCCATTGGGATTCAAACTTGTTTTCACAGGGGGGTATAATGAAAACAATTAAGATGGTATTTTTGTTTTGGGGGTTTGGGGGTCATCCCCCAAGAAAATGTTTACATTTTCCAATAAAGAAATATGCAATTCCACATAATTTTGGAACACTGTTATTAACACATCTGTGAATGATAAGTAGGAAAATCTAGAGCAGATTTTAAATCAACTATACCCAAAAAGCTTAACTTGTTAAATAAGTCTACTGGGTTTGAATTATAACCATTTGGTCTGGGGAAAGTCATTTGGTTCTCCACAATGATTTTACATTCATGGCGCAGCACCAAGCTGTTTTAAGCATCACCACCTTATAATGGCAGGAAAACACCGTTAATGTGACCTCAGAATCATTAGATTGTTCATGTTTGCCTTTTGTGTCTTAATTTTACTACTTTATACATTTGCAGAAATTAACATAAAAAATAGGCAACATGAGAACCACCTCCCTTCTGTATTAGAAGCATTTAATTTGTGCATCAAAATCCAAAAGAATAATGTCCTCATTAGCTTAAAAGCACTAGTTTACATCCCTAAGTTGCTTTTTTGTTACCAACCTCACCTCCTCTGTGGTCACAACTGTCCTTTCTTTATAATTTAACTATCAAGATGTACAGTACAGGACAGAGCTGTAACCTGACAACTTAATACTGATCTTTTCCTCCGCTAACTTTCACCGCCACTTTGATGATGTTCGATGTTCTCTCTCTCTCTCACATTCGCTCATCCTTTGAAGAAGGAGAGGGACACAGCCATGCGTTCAGTGTTACCACGTTGAATATCTTTAATGATCGTGTGAAATTTTAGTAGCGGCGCTCATTCATTAAGAAGCGACAGTAGGCTTCAAATACGTTGCTAGAGACTGGTTTTAAAAAAGCCCTAAGCACGTTTTTTTTCAGGCAAGGGTCACAAAGGTTGCACTTTCGCACAGCTGAAGAATAAATCTGTTTTCTAATCTGTGGTATAATCCAAAAGACACTCGCAGCAATGACAGCTGCATGTTGGTCTTTGTAGTCATAATACAGCGAATTCTATTTGGACTAGCGAAAGAAAGAACTACACCACGGAAGGAAAAAACGCTTCTAAAGCGCTGCGGAAGCATTTTAGTGAGCAGTAGCGTTACATGGATGTTGGAAAATGAAGACCTGTTCAAAAATTATTTAAGACCTACAACACAAACTTCAGTGAGTTTAAGACTTTAAGGCCTTAAACTTTGAAATTTAAG
>NC_060150.1:26281351-26359427 GCF_021292245.1 Micropterus dolomieu
TTGTTACCAACCTCACCTCCTCTGTGGTCACAACTGTCCTTTCTTTATAATTTAACTATCAAGATGTACAGTACAGGACAGAGCTGTAACCTGACAACTTAATACTGATCTTTTCCTCCGCTAACTTTCACCGCCACTTTGATGATGTTCGATGTTCTCTCTCTCTCTCACATTCGCTCATCCTTTGAAGAAGGAGAGGGACACAGCCATGCGTTCAGTGTTACCACGTTGAATATCTTTAATGATCGTGTGAAATTTTAGTAGCGGCGCTCATTCATTAAGAAGCGACAGTAGGCTTCAAATACGTTGCTAGAGACTGGTTTTAAAAAAGCCCTAAGCACGTTTTTTTTCAGGCAAGGGTCACAAAGGTTGCACTTTCGCACAGCTGAAGAATAAATCTGTTTTCTAATCTGTGGTATAATCCAAAAGACACTCGCAGCAATGACAGCTGCATGTTGGTCTTTGTAGTCATAATACAGCGAATTCTATTTGGACTAGCGAAAGAAAGAACTACACCACGGAAGGAAAAAACGCTTCTAAAGCGCTGCGGAAGCATTTTAGTGAGCAGTAGCGTTACATGGATGTTGGAAAATGAAGACCTGTTCAAAAATTATTTAAGACCTACAACACAAACTTCAGTGAGTTTAAGACTTTAAGGCCTTAAACTTTGAAATTTAAGACTAAAGTAGAGTATCCACCATTGTACAGCCGCTTCTTTCATAATGTAAGTCTATGGGAAAATGTCTGGTTTGGCCACTAGTAAAATTGGCTTAAAAGCACGGTGCACGGCGTGAGGGGTTGAAGGAAATGCAGTGCTACCAAGCCGACCAATCACACTTCTTGTGTTCTGCAATGCCGCGACATGTAGTTACATCTTTGGGTAAGTGCATGTCAGGCTACAGCGTAGAGTACAGCATAGGGCACGTGGCTATGCGTAGGCTACAGTGTACCTAGGGTGTAGATTCGACGGAGAAGTATAAACTGGCCTTAAAACTACATCACGGTTTGGTGGTGCAGTGCTTCACGTAAAGATTATATAGACCTTGTTTTTGTCTGTTTTAACATTAGCATTGTAATGTTGCCTTCTTTATCATTGACGAATCACATTGAATGAGGGTAAAAGGTGGTGTGTTTAATGTTTTTCCATCAAGAATACACAACAAAACCTAAAACGAGCAAACAATCCAGGCAGTTGTACTGGAAAAAGGTACGTTTAGGCCATCACCCATGCTATGGCAGAGGCAACACTTACTGTGTCTGAGGTCTTGCTGGGGTTAGAATGTGAGTTGGAGCTGTGAAGGGAACTGTGGTTGTGAGAATTTTCTTGTGGAGAATAACTGGTCCCTGCAACAAAACACAAGAAGAAGGAAAGACATCTTCAGTAACAGCAAATAATAATGTACCAAGTTCACAGAGACTGTGAAAAGCCTGACTGAGAAGTACAATAAAATGCCAACACCAGCCACCTATCCTCACTGAAAGGAAAGAAAAAATGTGGTCAAATATTAAATGTCTTCAACTTGTAGATGTTTCCTCAGTTACAATGAATATTCCTGTTGGTTAAAACAAAGTGTCAAGACAGCAAATAATGCTGTATGCACAATTTTGCAGAGTAAAAAAATGTTCTAATGGTGTGTGTTAGGGCTGGGCGATATGGACCAAAAAGTCATATCCTGGTACTGTTAGGCTGAATACCGATATAAAATTTACATCGGTATTTTTTGCTAACTGCTAAGTTGTTTCTTATTTCGCCATTTTAATTATACTTGAATCGGCCTCCTTCAGCTCTCTTCCCACTTACAGACCTAACGTACTTCTGTTGCAAATACGTCAGCGTAACGCTTTAAGGTAACTGTATTTTTAGCAGTAGTATTATGCTAGCTTGCCAGTGTATTCTGGTTCATTATCTCTCGTATTCAAATTTGTTGGTTTGTAAATGTTGCATTATGGGACTTCTGTCCTAAAATTCAGTCATAATTTTGATGCTGTTTTGGGTCCCCAAAGCTCAAAATCCACATCTAAAATCTCTTGAGTTTCACAATGAAATTCATGGCTTCCATTTTGGATTGTTAAAAAAAGTGCGTTTCCCATTTGTACGTGAGTTCCATGATAATGTACATTTGGCACCCTGTTTTAGAAGTGCTACAAAAGAGCATAGTGTTGCGGCATTACCATTTTCTCTTTTGTTTTGTTTTTTAAATAAACAGAAATTTGCAGTGTCATATCCCTAAGCTAAAACATCAAGATATATTTTAAGTCCACTGATGTAACAGCATTACCTACAACTGTTGCTACACTGGTTTGCATAACACAACACCCAAGTTAACAATCTCTGTCCAAGTACTAAGCTGGCTTCCTGATGATTCTGATCTAAACACGCCGCGAGACTGAACCTGCTTTTGCTTTACTATCTTCTCAGCTCTGCCCAACTACTATTAGATGCTACAAGTGTAAGCCCTTCAGGATATTTTGACATTTGCACAATTTGTGACAATTGTTCTGGTGGTTAATTATACATCGGTTAGGCAGACGACAGTAGGGAAGGCACTTGAAATAAAGGCCTCTAATGACAAGGTTTTCCTATATAGAGCACAATGAGAGGAATAATGCATTGAGCACCACTGTCCCTGCAAGTACGGCAATCAGCAGTCATACAGGATTAGCAGAATTCTGTGGCATGTCCATAGGTGTAAAATAAATGCTTCACTTTGTACAACTGTGGCATCTAACAGAGGATTCACTCTACTTTACTTGCAGATGTGCAATGAAAAACATAACATGAAAGTTGCCTGGTATCACAACAAATACATATTTGTCAATTTTGTTTTAATGCAAAAAACAAGATAACTGAATCTGATGAAAAAGAAACTGATTTGATTTTAACTCACTTTAAGCCAAACATGTCTGTCCCAAACTTTACTACAACACTCTGGGGCAAAACAGATTGACATCTCATTAAAAACAAAAGCTTTTTTACCCAGGTAAATAACAATAATTCTCACATCTGTGCACTGATGGACACTCACTGGTCACTGAACTTCAATAACTTGTTCTCATTACCCAAACCATGTTTGGAACTCGGGATGAAACGGTATGAAAATTTCATATCATGATTATAGTGACAAAAATTATCACGGTTATCAGTATTATCACGGTATTGTAAAAATGTGCCAAAAAATATTAAAATGTACTGATACAGACACTGAAACCATTTCAACAAGTTTTATATTGAAAACTACAAATACAATTGCCATTTTGTTTGCATAAAAAAATAAAACAGCAAATACCTTTTGTAAACATATGAAAATCATCTAAATGTGCATTATTAAGATTTTATACATTATATTAAATAGGTAATACAATGACCCCGTGGACAATTACATGAAAACAAACAAGTCTTTAGAAGACAGTGATAGTAACTGCAGTGAGACCCAAAAACTGACATAAATACAGAGGAGTCTGTAGCGTTTCTAGATGATGCTGGTTGGTTGACTAAACTGCGTAACGTGTTATCATGTGTAGTGGACGAATAGACTCTGCCGACACACGACGCACACAGCAACAGAACAAAGTGTAGCGTTTTTCCAATTGCAGCAACACTGAGAGCTTCAGTTTACACGCTGTTAGCAAGTCAGAGAGACAAACCAAAGCTAAAAGTTAAGTCACCCTGTGTTCACTATAAGGTTATTTTCTCATAAAAAACTAAAACACAACCGGACGTCAGAGACTGAAGAATCTCCGCAGCGTTGTCTTCCGCCGTGTTGTCATTGACCCAAACAAACCCATGTTGCATTCTGCGCGTAAGTCTGGGAGACGCTGGACAGTGTTTGCTGTGAGATTATAACAGCGCAGTTAACCGTACCCGGTTATCATGGTAATTTTAATGTGTACAGTAATAATAACCGTCGGGAATTTTACCATGGTTTACCGTTAAACCGGTAATCGTTTCATCCCTATTTGGAACAGCACATTCCAACATCTGGGCATTCAGGAGTGGTTACAGCCCAAAACAATGTTGCCTTGAGGTATGTTTCCAAACTCTAAAATTCATTGCTCACACAGGGTTAGAGAGCTCTGGGTCATTTTGGTTCATCCGGTCACCTTGTTGTTACATTTAATCCTACTCACCTTTGTGTAATTTCATCTGTTAAACTTGCAGATGAAAATACCAGAGACCATTCATTTAACCCATGGTCCCAACACAGGGTATGTTAGGATGGCACATATATGGGTTGACAACCTACATACACCTGCACTTAATTACAGGTAATTAAATAAAAATAACCTGTCAGGAGTCAATTTATACATCAGGACATCCAGGCAGTTTGGAGGGACTGTTCAGTTATATAAAGCCTGATCCACTTCTTATGTTTTGCTCTGTGTATGCCAGCAAAACTCTGCATTATACTCCACTGAAACACTGCAACCACAGTGTAGTCAGTGAGTGGCCTACAAGTGAACCACAGTGCACACAACACTAACAGCAGCCAGCAGTTTCAATTACTGATGCGTGTGTGCAAAAATAGCATCATTTAGACAAAAAAAACAAAACGCTCCTATTTCAGCAGGATTGTGTACGTGTACCAGACATATGAAGTGCTGCCGTTAGTGGAAAAATGCATTTGAACTTTGTTCAAAGAGAGGATGTTAAATCACGTCCAAAACTGATCCACAATTCCAACAAGGTTTCCCCATGGAAATTGGTTTTGGAAGGCGGTAAGCACTGCTCAAATTTCTGGAGATCCCAGTATAAAACTATTTAGTTGAAGTACAGTACATAAAATATTGATATTATATACATAAAGTTTGAACTGGAAGACACTTCTGAAATTGATGTGGTGCGATTAGCTAGGTCACTTCTTGAGAGAACAGTTGCCACTCCATTGGTCTTGTAGAACTACATAAACACACAGTACACTCGCAATTGCACGGTGTTGTTAAGCAATAGTGTGTCCTTTCACTCACAACCAATCTCTGGCTGGTTACAGACTTGGGCGGCTTGCACCCGCACATGAACTTGACAGGAGCCAAAAGTCTCATTTTAGCCATTATGGAATTAACTTAATTAGCTACAGCTGATATTAATCTACTCTAGGTGAAGTTTGATATTTTAACCAGTCGAAGCAACAGTCAGGCCAGCTACAAATGAGATGCTTTCTATCTGAATGTTTACTACATTGCTCTTCACCAATACTAAAAGAGCAAGACGAGATCAATCATAAGAAATTCATTAGCATCTGACCTTGGAGAGCCTAGTATACCAACCAGTAAATGGATTAAAAATGGAACCAGCTATCTGGACTCACCCTATTAATGTGGTTACTAGATGACTCTGCATTTCAGCTGTGGTAGGAGGCCTCCACAATAAACCACTACAGGAAACGCTGAAATATATTTAAATTGCTTTACTAAAGGAATTATTCTGAACTACAAATTTGATGATGGGGACATCCTTAGTTAGCAATTAGTGAGAATAGCTTTAAGTAATTAAGTATTACATAAATGTGGGCCTGTCATGATAATTACATTATTGACTTATAGTATGATATATGGACATGAGATTGATCATTTTTGCTGACCTCGATATTGCCCATTGTGTTTACATTTGTGTTTGTTTACATAAGATTGAACGTTAAACCATTTCAGCCAGTCACCCAGCTCTCTCCTCTCTTCTGCTCTCTGTGTCGAAGCAGGGCTCAGGCAGCTCCTACACACACTCATAGCAGATAGCGACAGGTTAAGTTAACATGTTACTCAAGGCGAATAGGTGTTTTTCCCAAAGACTGTCCAACTCCAGCCAGAAAGATTGTAACGCTGTAATGTAAGGCTGGATACCTTGCATGGCTCAGTCGTGTTCTGGCTGCAATGTGGCTGCCAGAGCTGATCACGCCCATTCTACACGCTTGTGATTCCACCAGATGCGCTGCAGTGAGTTTCAGAAGTGGCTCTCCGCTCCGTGGAGAAGCTGCATCAAGCAGCACAAAGCAGAGAATCCAGTGAGTTTTCAAAATTAAACACCCTGTACAGACTCCCGATTGTGTATCAACACCACAATTAAAACGCCAAAACAAATAAAAAAACAAAACAAAAACATTTGCATAGCCTACTTAGCCACGGTAGAAGCACAAAAATCAAGGACAAATTACCAAATCAACAAAATCTGAGCAAGTCAGCAAAATCCGGCAGGCAAAATGTTCTGTTTCTGAAATGCCCCCGTGGGGTATGAAGCCCACAGTGGACAGAACAAAAACAGGTCACAGAGAGCTGTGCCCGGTAGGAGATGCACAAAAAGGACAAATTAAAAACAAGTCAACACGTTGGGCAGGCAAAATTCTCTGCTCCTGATACGCTTCCAGTGGGATTTAAAGCTGCACAGAGGTGCAGGTTGTGTGTTTTTATGTCTGATTATTCTTAAGAATAAAAAATTCAGTTAATCTTTGAAAGGGTGTTATTTATTATGCTATTACATTACATTATATAAACCAATCACCCTTTCACAGCCCTTTGTGGCACAATGTCACCATTTTTTCGTAGCCAGAGCTGCTGCATCTTCCTGAAGAATACATGATTACATCTTCAACAGCAACTACACAGGTGGCATTTTGGCAATATTACCAGAGATGGTTAATAACAGACTACACATACCCCAGCCTGCAATTAAAAACAGTCATATGAAGGAAGCCAACAGCATATATAGACCTCTCACCTGCAGCTGAAATTACAACAGACCATTTAATGAGCTTACATGGTTTAACTGTCCTAAAAGCTTTTGATTCATCCTTTTTACACGGCACAGAACTCAGCTTGATAGAGGGAAAAAGAACTCTTATGCATGATGGTGGCGCATGACATCCATCAAATCACCCACTTGTTTTCTACAACAAATCCAACACAGCGCACACTGGCAGCATCTTTACACGTCAGAACACGCCACTGTCCTATCTCCCAGCGCCAAAACATATCAACTTTCAAGGACAGCAGAATATGCTCCTTGGACCAGCGTAGTGTTCTCAACGACTAGTACGGTCTGTATTAGGGCTGAACGATTTGGGAGGAAAAATCTAATTGCGATTTTTCTGCCAGATATCGTGATTATGATTCAATTTGCGATTATTATTTTTTTAAGTTCGATATTTAGTGCCAGTCTAATATTTGACGGAAGCCACGACAAGCAGCACAGAGCAGATGAACCGGAAAGGAAGTCAGACACACAGGCAGAGAGAATCCAGTCAATTTTCAAAATAAAATAAAAATCCTGGGGCCTGTACCACAAAGCAGGATTTGAGCTTATCCAGGTACCTTCGGGGTTAACCCTGGGTTTTCAGTACCACAATGGTGGTTCACTTCTTACCAGGGCAGATCACCATGGTAACTTACGCTGAACAGCTAACCTGCAGGTTATGCTCCAAATAAGAGATCAACTCTAAGAAAACGCCGCCTACTGACCAATCAGTTCTCTTGGAAAATGACATCATCATCTGTAGGAAATCCCACAGACTGTTTTATAGGCTGCTTTTATATTTGCTGTGGTGATACGGAGAAACTCTTGTAGGCTATAGCAATATCATCCTACAGAGACTGAACTGACTAAAAGCCTTAGGCTATTATAAGGCCTACAGGTTTTTACAGTAAGCCTACTAACTGCGTTTCACATTTTGTATTTGCTCCCCAGTCTGCTTCACACAGTCTGTCACAGCTGTTAAAATAAATGGATTTAATTTTTCTTAACATATGTGAGGCTGAATATTATGAGGGATATTGAAATAAATTTTAATATGAACATAGGCTATGTATTTTAGGTTAGTAGCTTTCTTATAGTCCTACTACAGAGACTGGTCATGTTCCGCCCCACCTTTTGCGATGTGTATTTGAGTAGTTTTCAGTAGCCTAAATGTTGAAATTCAGTCTTTCAACCACTCTTTGAGCACTTTTCTGAAGTTAATTTAGAACAATGTTTGAAACACTTGATGATGATAAATAAATTAGCCTAAAACATAATTTTGAAGTGACAAGAACTTTTTTAAAGTGAGATCGAGTCTTTCAATGTGGAAACGCTGACACACAGCCGAGCTGAAAGAATAAGGCTGATATTTTCATACAGCTCTTAAGAACACATCAAATCAACGCATTCTTATTATAGACTACGCCTCTTCACTTAGGCATTCACACTGTCTGCGATTTTCTGTCTCCCTGCATGTGTCAGCTGTGTTACTTATGCAGCATTCAGACCAAATGCAAATTTAATCCATGCAACGCCTTCCTCACAGGGGTTTTATTGCTGAGCGTTCACACACAATGCAATAACAGGAATAAACACAACTCGCCAATACTACAGCTGTATGAACCCGAAGTAAACATTTTGCTGTGATTAAATAGCAATAAACGGATCAAACTGATGCCGAAATAACTACAATATGATGCAGATTTGTTAAACATATGAATTCATGCTTTGTCAGGTCTGTCAGCAAGACAACAACTTCTAAAATGTTTGTTTTCTGAATGGAGTTTGGATTGATCAGGGCTGTGTTATGCTAACTTGGTCACAGTAAAGTAAAATGATAGCTGGAATAAAGTTACAGACATGTTTTCTGAACTCACCAGGTAGTTCAACTTCCTCGCTTTCTTTTCTCACAGCAATGTCCAGTTTTGTTCGTTTTTTTATATAAATATGAATTAGTAGTCCAACAGAGCTCTGCCTGCCAAACCATGATAACAGTGGAACCGGATGTGCATGGAAGCTAGCGGCTAAGAAGCTCGTGTGAAGATAAATCAACGTTGTAATCCCAAAAACTAAAGTAAAAAGCTAATTTCATAAAAAGCATTTACTCCAAACGGCGTAGTTGTCAGAGCATAATCCAGTCCGACTACAGGTGTTGATTTGTCCAAAAGCTGGAGCTCCGCTCTGCCCGGCCCTCTCCACACAAAGCTCTGAAGCCGTCGGTGACGTACGGACAATCTCAACGCTGATAGGCTATCTCGACTCAGCGTCAAGCGACTTTCTCGCTTGAGTTGAAAATATTCAACTCCAATTTCTTCCTTCGCATCACTGGCACTGCCCCCTTTGCAATGCTTCGCGCCGCCCAACAGGAAATCGCGTCTTTGCATTGACTTTGACATTGCCTCACCGCCCCGAACGCTCGCTTCGCTTTTGGTCTGAAAGCACCTTTAGACTATGTCGTATTTCTGTATTGTTACAGTTTGCGCTTCGTTTGTAAAATATGACGTTCTGATGCCAGTGGACTTGTTCATGTCTGTGATCTGCTGCTAACACCACCTCTTTGAGTTGAGTAACCGAGTTGATAACCAGCTTCGTGGTACCGCTTATATCGACAGCGATTGTTAGGGTTAGTTAAGCCAGATACCTAAAAGATATCCTGGGTGTATTGAACTCACTCCGTGGTAGAGGCCCCAGGTCACATATATAATAAATAATAATAAACAGTTAAAACAGACAAAAAAGAAACAATTCAACTATGTAGCCTACTCAACCACGGTAGAAGCACAAAAAGCAAGCACAACTGAACAAATTAACAAAATCTGAACACGTCAGCAAAATCAGACAGGCAAAATGCTCTTATCCTGAAATGCTCCATGTGGGATGTGTAGCCTGCACAGAGCGGAACAAAACGGGCTCACTGAGAGCTGTTATCTGTACTTAAAGCACACAAAATGACAAATAAACAACGCGTCAAAAACATAGGGCAGGCTAAATGCTCCGCTGCTTAAAGATCTCAGTGTGAGCTGACGCCGAACAAGACTGTGGCACAGCCGCTGCCTGTGTCTGTACGCCTGACGCCATGATCCCATGTTTTCCTCAAGTTTCATTTGTTGTTATAAAATGTACACACCCTGTGCCCACTCTGATTGGTGTGTAGGACCCATAGAAGCATGGTGCGTGTGATTGGCAAGCAGGTCATACAAGGATGAATACAGAATGAATTTTCAACTGCATTTCAAAGATTCATATGTGCTCATCTAAAGTACTAAAATGTTTCCAACAGTACTTTGGACAGAGCAACAATAAAAATTGTAAAAGAAAGAAAAAAAAAAAAAAAAGTAGTATTTGAGACTACTTATAACTGGAATATGGAGGGAACATCACTTTCACTACCCAGTGAGTTTGTTTGCCACTGCTGACCACCATACCAACCAGCTCAGGACTAGAGTTGCATTTAACAAACCTATAGGAACCAAAGCTTTTGAAATGTCTTACCAAATATAATTTGGTGCAGCTGTCAACATTTGCAAGCAACTTAACTTATGAACAACAAAAAATTAAAAAGATTTGGTAAAAATCCGTATTCACATTTCAGCTGTGAAAACAGATTTTTTTTTTTAATTTTGAGTAGCAGCCTACAATGTTCACAAGCTAAAAATGAGGTGAACAGAAGTGATCAACTAAATAATTTGACGCCGCAATCTGTCAGAAATCCTCAATAAGCTCAATCAAATTTGACACATGGCTTATTTTGTTTTGGTATCCACCGACTCCTAAAAATAATTAGTTGGGTCTATAGCTGCAAAACACTCCGCTATGTTCACTAGCTAGTTGCTAACTGCTTGTCTGCTATTTGACGCTGGGAAGGTAGTGTACAGTGGGTATATTATTGATGGCTTTGTGAGAATAGCTGCCTGCTGCGGCTAGAAACAGGGCTAATGACAGTGGTAAGAGTAAACCAAAACAGTAAAGCTGTGGGCCAGAAAACAATGAGCTGGAAGATACAGAAACGTTCCACAGAGCTGAGAGGGACTGTTGAGTGGGGTGATAATTATCTGTGGGTTCATCACTACAAGCAACACCTTTAACATACCGAAACTGTCAGACTGAAAAAAAAGTCAGTCATCCAATGTAGTCTTTGTGTTTTTTGCAACGAACAATTATATCAACACTGTTTACATCTGTATTCTTCTTTTCTTCAGTCAAGTCGTAAATTAGTTTTTTTGTTCAATTGTGTTATGTAAAACGACACTTGGTTGATTTGACAGTGAAACATAAAATAAATAAATATATATATTATATATATATCACCAGTTAACACTACTTGTATGACAACCACCTGACCTGCAATGTAATGACACACGAAGCTGATAGTAGAAACATTGATGTTGTCTAAACCAAAAGGCACTCATTATGAGTAGTCAAAGTCCATAACCTTAAACTAATAACAGAAGCCTGCTGAAATAATCAAAGCTCTTACTTTGGTACTGTTGCTTTTTAAAGCCCGTGTTAGTGTCTGAAGCCTTAGACACCATTTCAATGCCAGAGATATCAAAATAAAATGCAACACAGTGTCTCTTAAAACCTGTACACAAATTATTTTTATTTATGTTCCTCAGGGTCATATTTTCAACTGTAGATCTACAATGTAACCCACCCCATTGGCAACATCTCTACCGGGCCTCTGTTAGCGAGGGAAACCCTGCAATACTATCCATAGTCACTAGACACACAGAACTGTGAGTGTGGCTGTTCAACATTAGTTCAAAAATGTTTCATTAATGTATCACTTTGAAAAACTAACTAAACAAAACATCATGTTATGCAAACTCCCCTCTAGCAACTCAACAGTATTCTAACATTTAACTAAGATTATACATTCCAATAATGCTTTCTCATACACTGCATGGATGGATCAAACTGACGGTCAATTGATAAACTTTTGAGAAAAAATAGAATATTTTGTTTCCTTATGTTTATGTTAAATAAAAATACTGTATCTCCAACAAGATTAAAACCAGTCTAACTTTGACTTCCACTTTCCATCACTGAAAAAGCACTTTTCAAACATCGATAAAATATCCTTCTGACATACTGTCAGTGACCAGCTAATGTACACATTCAGGTATATAACCCCTACACAATGCTAAAAGACACAAATCCCCTCTCACAAGATAATTCCTTCAATACCTGGATGCTTGGGCTGTGTGTGTTTTTGGGACTTACTTTTCACTACACAGCATTAGTATCCAAACACATTCACAAAACATCTAAGGTTAGTAACAATTATTAAAACCACAATGGCTGTTAAACCAACTGCTGACAGCCGTGGTTTGTCCAACTGGTAAAAATAAAACACTTCTTGATTTAATAGAAATTCAGTTGGTTGCTGCTCAAGTTCGTCTGTGCATCTATTTTCTGTTTGGTCCAAACTACAACAGCTGGGATATCTACTACTTCATCATATAAACACGCATAAAGCAGACTTTACTTATGTCAGAGGGTAAATAAAAATAAGTTTCAGTGTTAAAGCTCTCAGTTTTAAAGGTAGCACATTAGTAGGAAAAGCAACCCCCTGTTTCTGGCTTACATGGCAGCATTACACCCTTTTGATTCTCAATAACAACTGTGTCTCACCTCCATCCCTGTCTCTGGCCCGGTGTGTGTGGACAGCCTTTGCTCTGCTGTGCCCTGTGCTGTCGACGTGTTTGTTATCAGGGCTGTCAGACCTCTTGAGCATTTTGCAGGGAGGAGTGACATCTGATGAGTCTCGCATCTTTTCATGTCGGTGGTCCCCTCCTGGATGGCTCTTGGACGAGTATTTGAGAGTCTGTAGACACAAATCCAACACCTCACTACAATCTAGTATCTTGTGTGTACAATTATTTCATCCTTTTGTCATCATCATGATGAGGTTTCTCAAACCAGTGTTAGCATCTTGTTCAACATCAAGTTTGGCTGCTCAACATACTACAAATACTTATGCATCCTTGTTTTAAAATTTCTGGAATTAATTTGCAGGGCTAATCTCCATTCATGTAGCTATATTATTCATTATTTGAAAGCAGCAGCTTTGTCTCTGTTAGCTCTTTTGTTTGCAACATTACAAAGTAGCCGTATGCTAGAATGGCTGTTCAGTAGTTTCTCACTTGGTAACAATATATTTATATAACGTTATGCTGACACATTTATCATTTCTGATAATGACAAAGTAAACAGACAGTTTTAACAGACAAATTAGTGTTAGCCTTCGTTTGTGCTTATTAACAACATAATGAATTTAATTGTTAGTACATTAGTTTACAGTATATCTTTCGAGCAAGTTGATGTTTCGAGAGCTTAGCTAGCTATATCCTTAAAATGACAGATTGCGGTCAGGCCCTAATCGGACTGGCTAGCATGCAAGCTAACAGTAACAGGCTATCATTAGCTTTGAGCTTCAATAAAACTATCCCGTACATTTTACGAAACAGTTGAATTCGACGAATACATTGAGTATATGTTGTCTTTACTTGACAATATTTACATTTGGAAATATTTGCAGCGCCCAGAATGAAATTTCAAACCTAATCGTTTACTTTTTCACTTTATTTTCCGCACTGACTGGGGCCTGCTGTGCTCTTTAGAAGCCTGAACTAGAGTGTCCATTTTAATCTTATTTGCTGCTAGCAAGCTAGGGTTAGCTAACAAGTACCTGATAGGGCTGAGAATCTCTTCGGTCGCACCTGCAAATATAAAGAAAACAATTGTGAATATGAAGCTTGTAGTGTCAACGTTGAGTAATAGTTCAAAGTGCTGCAACAGCTGAACGTGCAAGTTTCCAAACACTTATTTTGGTTTCAATAAAAATGGCGGATTGTCAAAGCGTAGCTACGAGGAAAAGGAAAATCTGAATAAGTAACGTTAAAAAGATGTTTACCCATCGCCGAGTCTCGGTTGTTTCCTTGCATACATTACCATCAATGCCGTGTTAGTGTGTTTGGAGTGGGATGTGAAAGATTGATAACGGTACTATGTTTTCTTGTTGATTCAGCGACCCGAAATCGTCAATTATTTCAACCTAGCTAGTGGGTATTTCAATGCTATCGGCAGCACTGGTCGGAAGAGCGCCCTCACTCAGTCCATCTCCCACTCAGACACATACAGCCGAGTATCTATCTGCCGAGGAAACGTAGCAGTGGAGCTGCGCTCAGGGTTGCCAGATATTAGACATTCACCAGTATGCGAAGACCTGTCTAAGTCATTACTAGCACGAAAAATGTCAATCATGGTATGTCATTTAACAAACAAGAGGTGCTATTGTTTGTTGGTTTATATGTGCATATTCTTCTTTCATCAACTACTACTTACACTAAAATATTTACACATTTCCTTAATAGGCACTGTGTTTGTAACACAAATTTGGGAGGAATACAATTTCAAATCCCCAAGAACGTTCAGGTGTCAGGATTATGATTTTGTCAATGGCGCTCCCATGTAATTGAGTATTTCAGAAAACCCTATCAAATACGAATGCCAAATGTGGGTATTGTACATAGCTGGCAACCTTGACTGCAACCCCCATTCTCCACCTCCCCCTTCCGATGGCAACATCCGGGACACAGTGGCTGGAGTGGAATCAAGTCGTCTCAAAAACTTGTAGCCCTAACCCTTTCATTTTTGCTGTTGCGTTTGATAAAATATAATCTACAATAAAAAAAACCCAACTATTATAATTATTATTATAAATTATTAAGGTAGTCAATTTGCAATCATGCAATAATGTTTTATAGGCCAATAAAGGCAAGCAGTGACTTGTTCGCTCCTGACATCTAGTGGTTATACATTGACATCGCAGGCAAGGTAAATTAATACTAAATACTCCCATATTCCCCGAGGGATTACAACCTTTGCTGTGATAATTGTGTAACTACAGACTATCCACCAAAATGATATCATGATTACTATATGTTCGCATCACAAATCCCATTTTCACGTTATAAGTAACAACATAGCTATATATCTAAGACGAAGCATTACAGAGTACCACAAGTACCACCACTTGGGCATTTTCCTGGAATCCAATGATAATTTTCAAGTCCAGCCAGTTGAAATGAAACAGCAGTCTCTTCACATGCTGTGGCTGTGACCAGGTTGTATTGATGGTTCAGAGTGAGTATCTGTCAGAGGAGGGCTACTCGGCCCATTGTTCTCAGTCAATATATCCCACATAATATCCCAGGCTGAGGACAAAAGAAGCTGTGGTTCAGCGTTTTGGAACACAACGCACTTAAATGTAGTGACAAGGGGGAACAAAAGGGGGTGCTTCTATTGTAAGCACATTTCTGGAACTCGTTCACACACACTCACGCAGCCAGGCGGATAGCCACACAAACATATTTTTCTGAGTCTGTATGCTCAATCTTACAGATGCTGTCTGCTTTTTATAAAAAAAAGAAACGACTGAGAAAGATTGCTCAGGAAGAGAAAGACTCGTCTAACTAAAGCTTTTTTAATACATTTTATTTACTTTTTCAAAAGAATCCTTCGGTAGAATAAACCCATCCTATACAAAGTGCCTTTTCTGGATTTGAACACTTGTTGCTTTCTGTCTCAACAAGACCTGTAGGGGGAGCTATCAAACCACTTTAACATCACTAGTATCAAAGCAACAAAACTGAACCAACTGATACCCACAACTTACCCCACCAAATAATTGTTCTCTCAGGGCCAGGGTATAAAAACTGGTTTAGCAGCTGACAAAACATATAAAAACATCAAGACAAAACATTGGAATATATTAGAAGCATGGTGCATCAAAATACCAAACAAAACAAAACATATGAGCAAAAATAATTTGTAGTCAGTGATTTTATACACAGAGCCACCACCATATGTGCAAGTAGAATTAAAAGTTCTGTTTGACATTAGGCACTGTCTGGCCCTGCAGGTATACATTAATAAACCATATGTGCCGGTAATTCATGTTGAATATGACTGAAGGCAGTTGGCCCATCTTTTAGCGATGTACAGTCGCCATCCTTTATTCAATTCAATTCAATTTCAATTCAATTTTATTTATATATCGCAAAAAACAGTTATCTCATAGCACTTCTCATAAAAGTGCAGGTCTATAAACCGTACTCTGTGATATTGTGTTTTATGTCAATGTTTTGCTGTGTTTTTTACCTTTATGTTTTGTAAATTGCAGTTTCTTATGAATATGTATATATTTCTATAAAAACTATTTCTCAGAGAATGGTGCTGTCCAAGTGCAATTGTTTTGGTGTCTCCTTTCGGCGGAGAAGCGAATTTACAGCGTAGGCATTAGCTGGTGATTGACAATACCACAAACCAATAAAAATACAGGACTCAACCAATGGGCACGCCTTAATATAATACCGACCAATGAACGAACAGATTGGGCGGCCTCTGTAGCGAAACCCCTGTACGGCACAGATCTCTGAACAGCTTTGTGTTGTCACAAATCCAGCCGTTAACGTTGCGTCTAAATAAACAAACCGTTTCCAAATCAGCCCCTTGACAGACCTCTTTATCTGTCTTGGAGAGTGGCACAGCCGAGGCGTAACATTTTTGAAAGGTTGTGTTTAGGAGACAGCGGAAGAGAGCGTGGAGGACTTAAGGAGCTTTTGAAGGAACGAATCACGTTTTCTAAAGGGGAAAATCAAACAACTGAAAGTTTTATTGTCGAAGGAGCCTTTGGAGTAACATTGTGACCAGCAAGAAACCATTCAACTCCGACCTCCGATGCAAAGTGAGTAACGTTACCAACAAATTGTATCTCGCTAAACACTTGTATCATTATTGTCAAGCCGATGAAAACAAAGAGGCTGTTACAGTGTTAATTAAACAGTCGAAAATATCCTTATGACTTTATGGGAAATGCAGAGCATGTAGCTATATGTTAATACGACTAATGACAGAGCAACAGTACTGTATTAACGTTACTCGGCTTGTGTGTAAGTTACTCATGGGCTAATGCAGTAATTTAACCTAACAGCGAACTTGTTGCTAATAGCGAGGTGCATTAATAATAATAATGTAACCTTCTGGGAGCCTAGCCATTGATGTACATACTGAAAAAGTACGTTACTTATTAGAAAAGCGTACCCTATGCACACTCATGTGCAATTATTCACTAATATGACTTTTTAGTGACATTTGTTTCAATAAAATTTCACCTGGCATCTCTTGTAGAGTTTCCGTGGGAAAGTGAATATAGCTTTGGTGAAGGTCTAATATTTTTGCTTTGTAATGTTATAGTAATGCTAAAAAGTACAAAACCTACCCTAGAACCTCTTGTGACCGTACAACTATAATAGTCTAAGCATGCTAATAGACACACAAACCATAATGAGAATATTTCCTCGTGACACAACCCCTCAACTTCCACAAACACACACACCCACACCCTAATCGCACGGAGTTCCTACTCTCCAGGAAGTACAGTATGCCATGTAGCATGGCCAGAGGGAATACAGAGCCCTTGTGTCCTGCATAGTCAAGTGTGGTGACCCAGAGCTTGTCACTGGCTGACAGCACCAAGCCTCTGAGCTGACTGCTCACTGGGAGACTCAGCACTTGGCCAGCTTCCATTACAACCCAACACAGCCATTTGTTTTGCATACTTTTAATTTGTATATTATAATGAAGTGGGACACCCTGTGTTTTGTCTTACATCATTCCTTCATAACCACTGTTGCATGAGGATATGCTGTGAAATGAATGTTATCACATGGGATACTTAAGACCCTTGTGTATCTTTACTTTGACATGAAAATGCCTAATAAGCCTCTCAAAAGCCATAATATCATCTATTTCTTCATGTGGTATAAGAAAATCAGAGAGACCCAAGACGTCAGTAGTAATTTTGCATTCCATTAAGTCATTTGTTCCACTGGACAGAGTCTGCATACTTCTTGAATGCACACATGGCCATCATTCAGCAGAAGTGCTGAACTTGATCTTTAGGCGCTGGGGGAAAAAAGTTAATTCAGATGTTAAACCGCTTGTACAACTAAGGTTGGAAGAGCATCGTTACAGGTAAATTAGTCAACCAAGAAACTGCATTCCTTGTTACAAAGCATACTGTTTTCAAAACATTCCATATTGATCAGTGTCTAATAGTGTGTAGCTTCATTAATTAGAAACCTCACTGCTTACTTGACAGTGTCTGCATGATGTCCCATTATTCATTAATGTTGCTTCCTGTTGGTCTCCTCGTCACTGTTATGGCGCTCTGGCTGTGAGAAAAAGAGAACTACAGTAAGAGGATGACCTTCTCTCTCTTGTATTTGAATGCCACTGAAGGGGATCTTGAGAAAGCTGACATTTCTCTGTGTAAACTCTGAAACCTCAGTGGTTTGTCTGCCTTTTTGGCCAGCCCCTACGCTCTCACTGGGAATAGCCTAATTCTTCTTTTAAATCTTGCCTACAAAAAGGTGGTTGGTCTTTAGTCTGTGTCCCAGCTGTGTAGGGAGAGTCTCTCAGGAGAAGTATTTTAGTCCAGTTCATTTCTCCGGCTTTCTCGTTTATGAGGTTAGTAGCTTCCCATCCTGACAAGTGTGTGACGGTTTCATTATGCCCTTGCTTTACATGTAAATGAGCTCATAGTCTCTTTAATGAAGTGATTGGATACATCATACAAGAGGTAAATGTTTGTAAGAGCTGCAAAGGTTTGCTACCTGGAAATTGTCTTGGCTGGCCTGTGTGAGTGCCCTTGTGACATGAAAATAAAAGCTTGTTTCTTGATTTTTGTGTCCTCAGTGCCAGAGTGTGTATATGGAGGCAGTCGAGGTCAGGGTGGGGTTGGATGCGGTGGCCCAGACGAGGCCCGTGTAGGAGACTTTGCCCTGTGTTGGTGTCTGAACAGGTGTCTCTGCGCTGCAGCTCTGCATAGCTCACATTCCCAGGGTTTTGTTCCTGGCGTGGAGGGTCACTGAGTAGGGAGGCAGGGTGTGGGAACTAAGAATGCTATGCGCGCAAGGCTCAACTCCCAGAATTCATCCAAGCAACCTGCTGATTGAGACAAACACTTCCTGTCATTGCAACAGCCCGGCTTGTGTTGATGAGAAACTGTCAGCAGCCTATTGCACTGTTCAAGGCCAGGGACAAAGCCAAGAGCTGGCTTCCATAACTGCTTGTCAGCAGCGAGGCTATTTTCTTGGGGCTTAAGGGTGGATAGGATACAGTGGTTTAAGACTCTTAATCCAAACACTAGTTTGGATCACCATCAACTCGCTCAGAATCACAGCAGATTGCCTTGTCTTGTTATTTCACTCATTTTGTCTTCTTACCCATCCTCTAAACACCTCCACAGATTATTTATCTTAAATGTAACACAGGGACTAAATTAATCTTAATTTGGAGTCAAGTAAGCAATGGCTCTTGTCACAGTGAATGCCTTCAATAGAACAATATGAAATTTCTGTTCCTGCAGGAATGCAGTCATTCTGGTATTGAGGTGAAGCAAAATACTGAAGCAGCCAGAGAATGTAAAGAGAGGCTGTCACATAGTTTTGGCCTCTCTTTATAGTGACTGTGTTTCAGCAGCATTCATTTGTAGTGAGGTCTCTGCGTCTTGATCAAGTGTTGAGTGGTTTCTCAGCTCAGGTCTCTGAGCGCTGCCTCCTGACATTTTGAGGTGAACCTACTTTACTACCAGCCATTGCTAAACTTGGCATCACATGAAATATGAATACAGGTATGTTGTTGCAGTAGCTTAATCCAGTTATGAAGTCTGTAACCAGACTGATGAAACCATTTTATACTGAATGTCTATTTGTCTGACGTTTTAAATGTTTTTTTATGCTATGATTGCACTTGTGCAGCGTTCATCTTTGAGTCAGTCTGCCTTGGTTAGCTGAAGAAGCATATATAGAGAGGACTGGACATTTGTCGGTCCATCTAACCATCCATACACCCATTGACATGTCTGTCTTTTCACCCATTCACCCTTCCATTCATCTAATTGTTCTTTCATTCATTATTTTACTCATCCAACCACATATTTTTCTTTCATCCATCCATCCATATATTTATCCTTCCATCCTACATGCATAATCACCATCTTACTCCATGGTATCACTAATCTTTGTTGCGTGTCCATAATCTCTGTTGTGTGTCCGCAATGGAATTGTGAGCCTCCTGCAGATCTGCAGATCCCAGACGGAGAGATTACAGTGATGTACTTGGAAGGGTCTCTGGCACGGTCACAGCTGATGAGCATCACCAGTAGTGAGGCTGTGTTGTTTTGCCCCTGACTGCTCTACAGAGGTATAGGGTTTCTCTCAGCACCCCCCTAAGCCTCTGCAGTGCTGCGCTGGAATGAGCCCACCCAGCAGATGCCAGCCATCAGACACCTGTGTTGGCTTCACTATATTCCAGCTCAAACTGTGTGCTCACTGTGCAGGCATGCTGCCCTCCTGACTTCTGCAGACCGTGATTTGGAGAAAGCAGGGAGTTGAGTGAATGGCGGTAAAAGTACTGGGCGTGGGAAAGCAAGTCAGGTTCTGAACCGTCAAGAAGAAGGTTAAGCATTAATGTGTTTCTGTATTATAGGAGACATGAGTGGCCTAGAAGTGCAGTGTTTTGCTATGGGACACTGTTTCATTCCCAATTTAAGGCTATTAAGAAGTTCAAAGCTCCACTTGCAAAGTACAGCTTCTTATTCAGCTGCATCTACAGCCTAACTGCATTTAAAGCCTTGGGCTGACAGGAAAGTGTACTATGAGATATTGCTGTGGGAATACTGTATACACAAAAGGCCTTGATAATAATCTTGCAAATTAGATGGTATATTTTATTTTATTTTTTTAGGATTTTGTTGTTCATTGTTTAAAGCTAAAGCAGTGTTTAAAAGGAATTGGTCAATGTGGAATTGTTGCACAACCAAGTGGAGACATACTGTAAGTCTATAACAGCTTGTGACCAATTTGTAATTAGTCAGTGAAGGCTATAGACTTACATAGCGAGGCAGTGGGCTCACTCGACTGGCTTCAAGCTTATTTGTCAAATGTTGTTTTATTTATGAGGGTTTTCCATGCATGGCCCCTGTCTAGCATTACTACGCCCATTCCCCTTATGGCCACCCTGTGAATAATTCAACATACTTGGAGTGAACAGAACCAAAATAGGTTAAAGTGTGTACTTGTTTGTGGTCCTGTCCAGTAAATCACAGCAACTCCAGAGGAGTTGTCGTTCGAATTTATGTTAGTATTTTATGCTTGAATGCTGATGGAAAATTGACCTAAGGACTGAAATCATGTGAAGTACAAATAAGTGCAACGGATGTGACGATAATTCACCGGACAAATAACTTATTGACCTTTGACCTCACAGCTTGAGGTTTGCACCATCAGCGTGAGAGGATCTGTGTCGCCTGTCAGTGATGCGTATCCCGTATTGAATTAATGGACCATGAGGTTGCAATGTTCATGTAACTTGTGTTGATATTTAGAGTGCTTGGAGAGCTTGTTTACCACACACTGGTCATGTGACTGATGTTTTCCTTCCTTGTCTTGATCTCACAGTAACTTGACCGTGCAGTGTATGAGATAGACTGAAATTCATCTAAGTGTAATGAGAACACAGCTATGTTTTAACGCACACATTACACTCTGATGTCGCCACCATCTGCTCCTTGCTTGTGAGAGACTTTGCTTGTATTAAATAAAAGAGGGGAATGAAGCTTTTATGTTTTTTTCACACAAACATTTAAATTTTCTAGAGGTCTAATGGTCGCAGGTTATAGAGGGTAAGGTCAAATTAGGGCCCTATGTAATAGTAGTAGTTGGGCCCTATGAAATCCGTTTTTCCAAATTCCGTTTTATTTTTCCCCAAATTCTGTTTTCCGTTTTAATTTTTCTGAATTCTGTGTTTTACAATTTAAACAGATTTTATCATCAGAAATCATGTGGTGGATGAATGCAATTTCAACAACTCAATAAGAAAATATAACAAATGTAATCAATATCAATGAATTTGATATTGATTACATTTGAAACAATTGTAGGGGAAACACTGGTTTTTATCATGAAATGATAATTTTGATGGTTCACTGACTTGTAATAGGGTGAGTGACGTCACTATCATTGCCTCTCCGTGCCCTACACACCGCTAGCTATAAATCTCGAGTTGATGTTGGCAAACTAACTAAGCCAGCTTGGACATCGGTAACATTAACTGTAAGTGCTCTTGTGTCGGTTGCCATCTAGCATTGTTGGCTATCTTGTCACCCAAGTTTCAAGCAACATTATGCTGCTACAGATGGAGAGCGACACCGCAGGCATCATAACTGGGCACAGCAGTCTCTACGGATATAATGTTAGCTAATGGCAGAGGTGAAGAGAAAGAAGGGCTTTGACAGAGAGAGCTAAAAAGAGAAAAAGAGAGTGACCAAGCAAGAGGCTGCCAGATGTTGGTGAGAGCTTCGTGACATAAATGCTGCAAGACACCAAGCTGGCATTCTGTCTGTGTACACAGTTGTACTAGTAAGTCAAAATTTTATGTCTTGTGTTGTCATCAATTGATCTTAATGAAATCATCTACTCCTGCGATTATTAACAACATCTGACAATGCACAAGCAGCAACCAGTCTCCAGTAAACAAAAGAATCGAGTAGGCTACATCACTCACTTTGTGCATTCACTGCGTCATGTAGTGCACGTGTGCTAGAGTTAAAACAAGCAGAAAGAGTTCTTGACTGAAGTTAAAAGTTAGTGAACAAACAGGGCCAGGAGATAAAACACTGACACCAGCAGCCACATAATCTACATCATTAAATTACATTGCTGGATGTGGATCTACGTCACTCACATGGAGGTGGTTTGGCTTTGATAAGACGGATGTTGCTCAGAAGACATCAATCTGCAAACTATGTCGAAAACGGTTGCCATCTCCACCACCATCTCACACCCCCTGCTTCCATCCAGGGAAGGGGCTAAGCTGGCTGGGACACATGATGCCAGGTTAATGCAAAATAAACTTCAGAAAATCAGAAAGTAACCTCACGTGGTGCAAGAGGAGAGGGAGACCACAGACTACCAGGATAGGGTGGGTTTTATGCAACCTGGAGACATTAGCTAGCTGCCTAAAAAATCCTTGATGGCTTCCAGCTCTTACCAACCAGGTACCAGAACACTGAAAGACAACAAACACAACACGGCAACCCCTGGGGCTGTCACACGTTTATCCACATTAACTGTAGCTGCATTCAGTTAAAGCATGTTTAATTTCCTGGTCAAGATATCTATTCAACCATTGACTTTGCTGCAGTGTAACCACTGATTTGATGACTGGTAGGAAACAGGTAAGAAATAGGGGCGACTGAGTAGTATGCTAGCTTCTTTGTGACAGTGGGTAGGGTCTTTTAGAGGCCTTGAGTCCTTCAGAATAGTGCTGATTGGCATAAGATGGTTTTCTTTAGCTGCCTGTTTTCTCTTAGTTGGCAGGGACTCTTTCCAGACAGCTACACTGGTTTTCACTGCCTAAAGCCCCTTTTGTGTGTAGGGCGTCTCCAGTAGTGTCCGTCATAGCTCTGTACACTCTGGCTACAGGTCCCCCTCGAGACTGAATTTTCATTTGCACATTAACATCTCTGCTCCCCTTAATTGCCTCTTGACTACACTCCACAACACGTAAATGTTAGATGGGGCAAAATGAGGTCTGTGTGCATGTGCGTGTGAATGCATGCTTTTGTGTCTGAACTTGAAAGCATGTTCTCAAGCTTCTGTGTGGATGTTTGTGTGTTCATGTATCGGACAGGCATTCATTCTGTTTTACTCCACTATGCCCACGCTCTGTCTAGTCCCTTGTTGCTCATTGAGTCCAATTACAGCAACTTAACTGTGAATACCCCTTCACAAAGGCCCATTAGAACTATTAACTATGCAATCATCGCTTTTGATGGCTTGGTCTAACTATTCAATCTGGATGATGGCAGACAAGGGGATTGGATTGTGATCTATCTAAACCAGTGGGACTCTGTATGCTGCACACTGTGCTCTGTATGCCATGTAAGTTACTTCCATTACTTAAGTGTTTTAATTAAGGTAACACACATTTCCTCCAGTATCATGTAGGTTGCTGGCTGCCAGATTATGCTAATCAGTTTTGCCACACTGAAAGTAAAATGTCCAAAGGATGCCTTCAGATGGCATAGATAAAACAAAACCAACATGAATGGCTGCCATAATTTGAGCCTATCGTTGTCAAATGTGTAATTTGGAATTTGCCCTTTATTTAAGAAGCTCTCATAAGGCTTCTCCGCCAACTTGTCTCTTAGCTCACCACTAATTGCTAAGTCACCTTATGGAAATGCCTGTGAGTGTAGGTTTTTGGCTCTGGTGAAATAAAAGTGTGATATTTATAGTTTGCTTTGGATTGTCAAGCCTTGATAACAGAAAGCATATGGTGTTCATGCAGCAGTGTGTAGGGAGTCGTTTATTTTGTCTGCAATGGTAGTGACCATCATGCAGTTTGTAGAGTCACTTTTAGATTTGAATAGAGTTTGAATAGATAGACTCCACAGGGTGGAGTTGGAGTTTGGTTTGTAGGTTCACTGGGGCAGTTTCTTTATGGTGCATAGTACAATATGTTAAAGGACTGTAGCTTCTAGGGATTGACATGTTACTGGATAACTCAAAACCTACAGCAGACGTGACAAAATACTTTCAAAAGTCTTTCAGTTAGTCGAATTGAGTAGTGGATAGGAATAAGATATACAGTATAAACAAATCAAAAAAAACGTTGAAGTTATATTAATAAGATATTTTTGAACTGGTCAGATGTCATGGCATAGTACCAATTACCAAGATGGCACCAGTTACTTAGATCTCCTCCCAACCCAGTTCTTACTTGTGGGGTCGTCAGCTCGAGATAGAGACAAAGCGCCTCTTTCTTTTTCCGTTTTGAAGTTGTCCCTTCAGTGGCTTGATGCTAATCTGACTGACCATCAGCACTGTCTGTCATGGTCATGGAAAGGCAGATACAGAGAGAAAAGATGGAGAGCAAAGGAGAGTTGGGGGGGTGGGGGGTGGTGATGGATGACTGGACCATTTGGCATCCGGTGAACAGAGGAGTATTGTGTGCCAGTGGGCCACTGTGGACCAGACAGCGTCTTTACAGGATGGAACTGCTGTTAAAGGCCCAAAATCCTGTGGAGAAGATCTTCCAGGGAAGCATTCAGATAGATAGATAGATATGAATGTATGGTATGTAGGCCTGGGTGATACGGCTAAAAATGTTATTACGATAAAAACATTTCATATCATTCCATATTGATAATTATCACGACATATGTCAAATCATTATTCCTTTCAATTTTTAAGGCACATTTTTGCTCCTGAGTGAAAATTGAAGAAACCAGATGGTTAATTATGTGGTTAAACTTTTATTTTTGGTCAGAATGTGACAAACACTTGATGCCAAACAGTAGATCACTTAACAAATCTGATGTAGAACATTCAAAACTATTAAACCAAATATTAATTGACGATATATTGAACATTAATTATATTGTTATTGAGGAAAATTATATTGCGATAATTATCATTATTGTTTTATTGCCCAGCCCTAATGGTATGTATGTATGTGATGCCCTCTAGAGATTCAAGGAAAAAGGAAGAAAACAAAAGCCATTACACTCCAATCATGTGCATTTTTTGGACCTTGACTAACAAATATCAACCTATAATTTAATAAATGAGTTTATTGCATTTTAGAATTAAGCTCTTGGACTCTGAATGCTACTATGCCCTACAAGAGAAGGACATAGTATGCATGTTAAGCTTTCAAGTAGAGTAAATAGATCCAAGATGCTTTGTTAATCAACCCAGGTTAAAGAAACGCCTCTCTTTATCTGAGTAGTAAGACATTATTCTTGGCTCGACAAAACTGTGTATTACACCCTGTGTATTAAACCATCCGTATTACCGTATTACCGTATTACTGTCACCAGAGAGAAGTACTACCACTGTGCCAGATATGTGTGCACTATAACAAACAACCTGGGGGTCAAACACTGCATGGAAGCATACATATAAGCCCTCTATACCTGCTTGTACTGAAATCCATGAGTAACTTCATTAAACATACATGCCATTTTGTCTGCCTATGGGAGTTTCCCAACAGATGAATACTACTTAAATCTTTAAAAAGAATCTCTTGCAGATTAAGTGAAATTGTTGGATTTGGGTGTAATTTCTGGATCCCAGTGGTGTTTTTCCACCAGTCCACTCCTACACAGTTCTAGGATACGTTATTATGCCTAATCAGCTGACAGAGGAAGAGGTTGAAGTCAAAGCCAAGAGGTCAGCTTTCTATCTTAGGCTTAGGTTTCAAACCATTTTATTGTGTCAGTCTACTTGGTGATGGTTCTCAACTACCACAACCCAACGCAGTGCATGTTTTATTCCAAACGAACACTGCAGGAGCTGATTTTGCTGAGTTGCACAACCTCAGCCAGAGTGAGGAACCAATAAACAGTGAGATCAGCTTCTCAGTGTTTGGAAGAAAAAGGCTTAGTGAGACAGTCTTCCTGTATGACTAAAGACCCTGGTATGTTGGAGCATGGATTCTCTCATCACCAACAGCCTAGACTTGTATTGAGCTTGGAACTTTGTATATTGGAGTTTTAAGAAATGATCGACATTCATATGTAAAAACTTTATTAACTTGCATTTGCTTAGGGTGTGTTTAGGCTTTTGAAAGTAAACCTGGCAGATGACTGCATAGTGTAAAAGAGAAAATCAAGTTTCTTAGCATAATAGAAGCACTTGATATAAAATTTCACCAGTCGTAAGTGTGATCCCGTACCCTACAGCGTAGCCTGAAGTGCACCTCCTCAAAAATGTACCTACACATCGAGGCGAAGTGGACCATAAGAACTGTGATTGGTTGGCTGGGTAACCTCTCAATGCATCCGAACCGACAGGAAGTGACCCGTGCTTTGAAGAAAAATGTTACTAGGGGCCAAACCAGCGGCTGTAACACGGTGGATCAATATATTTGACCATCACAACTCGAGCGACAATCAGCCAACTAGCGTTTGGCGGTGTAATTGCAGAACTTACCTGTGTTACACTCACAAATGTATCTCGCCTGATGTGTTTAATCGATGGATCCAACTTTTTCAGTCCTGATACCAATGCCAGTACCTGGGCTTTGTTTATCGGCTGATGCCAAGTACTGATCCGATACCACGGTAAAATTAGTGAGCTGTGTTCCTCACTGTGAGGAAGAGACTAGGAATCATGATCTTTGGCATGATCCTTCTAGAGGTGCTTGATAAAGTAGGTGGTGTTTTACATTTTGCATTGCTACTGACAACCCTCATAACACTTTGCAGATATTGCAAGTAGCCATAGAACGTGTGAAATACCTCTAAACTGCTTACCCCTAGTTTTTAGCTCCCTCCATGTTAGCTCTCCTAGCAAAATGTTCGGGGCTACTGGCGCACTGCTGACGCATCATGTAGTACGCACGTAATTTAATTGAATAGATCGGCCCCCTTGCCACAATATCCAATCCAGCTATTTGAGTCCGTATCGGGCCGATATCAGTATGTGACTTTTGTGACTTTTGGGTTTGTGGTCTTTCTAGTTACGTATTTTTACAGTCTTATACTTCACCAGTTTTACAACAACTTACTTGCAACATTTTCTTTCAGGTTGACAAACATCATATGTGTAATTCAGGGCTCAATTCAAACGGGATCAAAAAATCTGTTGTCGCTCGCTGTTGACTACTGTACTTTTTTTTTTTTTTTTTTTTTTTTTTTTTCCCATCATAAGAGGAGGGACTTCAGTTGGTGTGATTTGATAGGTGGTCTCCTTATCACTTCATTCAGTTGGATTTTTTTCTCATGCTGCTGTCCGAAGTCTACTGTAGTCAATAACAAAGTAACACTACTTATTACTACTGAATAAGTGTCTTTGTTATTTTGTGTTGTATGTTCATCCTTCCCAAGGTTTAGGCAGAAGTTTCACACAGCAGCTTAGTGTCGGTTTTTTGGAAGACAGACAATAACTAGGGAGACATTCATGGCTTTAACATAATTTGAATTCTCCAGCAATAACATTTGCATTGCTGTAATGGCACATAAATGCATTTTTGTCATAATGTGAAGCATCTTCATCTTGTAGAGCTGTGTGTGTGTGAATTTGTACACACCTGGGTATATTTGCTCAGAGTGTGGTAAGTTAGCTCTGGCCTGTCAATCACATCAGTGGCATCCTTACGGTATCTACTCTGTTTATTGTACAGACTTGTTCTGAGCAAAGAGTCAAAATTCTCCCTGAGGGATCAGTAAAACACATTAACTGCAAGCTTGGAGATATTGTGCTGCATTTTCCCCACTATTGAGCATTTGACATTGTAGATTGATACACACAAGTCCTTATTCATCCCTAACATGTCATTTACAATCAAGAATGAAGCCTAATAAGGTCTAGAAAAGGCTTTAGTAGATCTATGTGATTTAGCTGCAAGTGTGACATGCAGAAGTGAATGAGTTGGTGTCTAATGAGACATTACATTGTTTAAAGCCCCATCCACAAGACTGCGTTTTCGTTTTAAAACCGACACCTTTTGCTATGCTTACACCTTCCGTCCAGACTAAAACGGCGAAAACGAAGACTTAAAACGGAGAAGTTTGAAAACGCATCCCCGTTTTTCGTTTTGAAACTTCGAGAGCATTTTAGTGAAGCCAGGAAAAAACAGAGGACTTTAGAAACGATGACGCAGACGCTCACGTTTGGCTCTCTGATTGGGTCTTAGGCTATAAGTCATGCAAAGCAGAAACACAATGAGTTTTTGATTTGGTATATTTATTAAAATATTTTGTACCGTGCAAATAACAATTAGGCTATAGCCTACATTTGTAGGCTACTACTGTGTATGTTGCCATAATTACTTTGTGATGACTCTCAGTCTGTTTTCCGCCGCCACAGCCGCTTTTAACTCCTGTGTTACATTCAGTAACAGTCCTAGCTCGTTATTGATCCATGCAAACAAAAAAGAAAATCTGGTGTAGTTCTTTGTCTACATTACGTTAATCTTTTGCCAACTCTTCTGTAACTTTGGAAGAGAGAGACCATCTGCTTCATGTTTACACCGGCACGCACATGCCCAGGGTACGTGAACGGCCACTAGATGTGTGTTTTCAGTCGTTTACATTTACATTAGTTTTAATGTAGATGGAGATCAACTCTAAAACGCTGGTGTGGACAGAGATTGTATTTGTTTCAAAAACAGAGTAGTGTGGATGGGGCCTCAGTGAGGGCACCATTCACAGAAATAACACTGGTAGTTCTAGCTATCCCCGTCACACCACCTCTTTGCGTGTACATATTGGTATCAGTTTTAATTGTCAAAATAATAGTTTTATTTTGTACATTTTTGTGTTGGATCACAGTGAAGTTTTAAATTGCTCACTTTTCAGCTCTGGGATTATCTCATTCTTACTGAAGATAGCAGCCAGGTACTCCTCCACTGACTCACTAAGAGTTATCTGGGCTTTTTTTTTTTTTTGTGAGGTTATTTCCATGAAAGTTTCATTATGTTACAGAGAGGGCCACTCCCTATTTGCACTTGAAGAAATGTGGACTTGAAATATGTTTGTGAAGTTCCTTTAATTTATGTTTTTATACCTAGTGTACTCATAGGGGAGCAAAGTTTAGTCTCGACCCATGGCTTGTTCTCTCTCCTGTGTTGGTGAGCTGATTAGTTCCAGTCTGAAATAGTTGTTTGTTTAGCATCCGCAAAGTTCATGAACCAGGACGTTCACTCCTGATTTGGGCAGAGTTACTAGTTTCCAGTTAGGCCCAAAAGTGGTGGACAAACAGTGACACAGCAGCAAGGTTCAACCAACTTTCTGTTGCATTTGTGACCAAAATGACTCTGTTTTATTTGAAACAAAACCAAACAAGTCAACGGTTGGTTGGCTGCTACGAGCTGAACAGGTGTTCCATAATAGCATAATGTATTGTAGGACTGTGTTTGATGTTAATTCCTCCTAATTCTGTTGTGGTGTTACTTCCACAGAAGTTGACCTTCTAACATTGTAACTTGTAACCTGGTTAAACATTAAGGGTGGCACTTACCCACACTTAATCACACAATTCTCTCTTCTGCATTTACATTAAACCTTAGTCATACATTGTACGAACTTTTGAAACACTCTTATTGTTAAAACAAACAAAAAAACTTTTTAGAGAGTTTTATGTTTTATTCCAGGCTTAACAAATTGTCTCATCTTGTCTCCGATTTCACTTACAAAGCAGCAATGAGATGAGAGGCAGTCTGTGGTAGAAAGTGATACCTCTCCGCTCGAGTGGAGGAGGAAGTGCTGGCTGTATGTCATTGTGTGTGGAATGTGGAGTAGAGTGGAGATGAGAGCACTTCAGAGTGAGTGATGAAGAAGGTGGGTAGCAGGGAGAAATAATGGTGTGTGTGTATGTACGGTTTTATCAAACTGCTGACAGGTGCTGCCTAGCCACTTAAAAAGGCTGTCTTAGAAAATAGGGATCATTACTGGCTGGACAAAATGTCTTTTGATTCAGGCGACAAACCAACATCCGATAGAAGTGACAGAGGAGGGAACACAAAGCTGAAAGGAGCTGTGGACAATTACCTCGATTACAGGAACAATGAATAAAAAGCCTGAAACTTTAATTCAAGCAGAATCACTCACATTAGTGACACATTGATCCACTGTGGTGTAAAGTCCCTTGATGACCCTTTTCAGTGCATTGTTAGACTGTCCCTCAAAACCCTGAAGTATTTAAATGAGGTGAGTCACATTTGGAGTTTGGGGCACTACTGAATACTACTGAATTGAGGCATTGTTCTTCATTGTCCATCCTACTTCATGCTTACTCTTTTTTTCCTAGCAACCAAAGCCCATGCAAAATGATTAAGGGTACTGAGAAATGGGGTTACACCCTTGTTTTCACTGATCTCTCTTATATGACGGCGTACTGTATAGCAGGATGGAGGAATGTGTTAATTGGTGGAGCTAACTTAGAGATAAAGGAAGAGGCCCTCTGAAACAATCATTCACCAGACAGAGAATTCATTTCCTGACATTTTTATGCATGATCATCCTGTTCTCTTGTCCCCATTCCCTACCTCCAGTGAATTCAATACACACACTTTCCCAGCAACAGAAAACAGCTGAGCCACTTTACTGTACATGAACCTCAGCCTCTTTCTCTGTAAATACCTCTGTCTGTCTTTCTCCCTACACTTCACAGTGTCTCGGTGTCTAACTGCTGCTAATTGCAAGTAATAACTCGCCCATTGTTGGTTTTGTTCTCATTCTCGGCAGTGCAGAATTACCAGCAGCAAGTGATTCAGTGTAAACACAGGAAAGAAAGGCTTACGATGAAACATGCAGCAATGTTTTGTTTTAGTCTAATAAAGCTCTTGGAAGTCCAGAGTGTTAGTAACTGTGAGTACTAAAGGCTACATCTACACTACTTGACTACTAGTAAAAGTAGTGCTCCAGTTGTCCAAAATTCTCTTCTTTTCTTATTTATAATAAATCAGTCAACTACTACTACTACTACTACTACTACTACTAACGTTACTTGTTCTTCTACTTCGTACGTACTGTATTCAATGTAGTGATGAAACGCGCTCTTTAGAACTGTTTGTATGTTTAGGCTACTGTAGAAACATGGCGACGCAACATGGCCATGTAAGAGGATCTGCCATGTATGTAGATAGAAATGGCTCATTCTAAGATAAAAAAAAATTCATGGTTCAATATGTAAGGTCTACACCTCTGAAAACATAGTTATGGATCTTATATTGCATTTCTGTCAATAGAGCCTCTAAATGAACCTGTGTGGATGTAGCCTTATGCTTCAAACTGCGGGCATGAGGGTCACTAACTAAATACAAATTCAAGAATTAAATGCTGCACACACTAAAGGCTGGGGGGGTGGGCAAACTTTCAAGTACCAACCCTCTTGCAGTTTTATAATTCAGTAACATGCCAGAGAAATAGCTATATGATATAAAGCTGCAATGAAAACTGATTCATTGATAACTATCTTAAATGATTTTGGCTATTGAATCCTCTTAGAAGTAATTATCTGGTTCCACCTTCTCTAATGTGAGGATATGCTGCTTTTAGAGAGAGAGGTAGCCCAACACAATATCCACACAAAAAGGCAAACACTAGTAAAGGTAGTAGTGATACAGACATCAATGAAAATTAATAATAGTATTAAAGCTAGTATGTAGCAACGAGTGTCCAGCAGGAACATGGGGGCAGGAGGCGGCTCGCAACCACAGATCCAGACTCTACACATTCGTGCCAGAAACGCCTATCGATAATGACAAAAATCGTCATAGTTGCACCCCTAATATAATAACTACTAGGTAAGTATAATAAGTAGGTGTATAGCATGAAAAACAAGTGTCCATGCATGCCATGTTATGTCCCTGTGTGGATCACAGCCATGGATTGAATCTCATGTCTTCATTTTCAGCATCTACTCAAGAAACTCCCTCTTTATCCCACAGCGGGCATGACGACTAAAACATTTTTGTAGCCGTTATAACCTGCTTTTACAGACCTGTTTTACAAGCCATTACCTGAACTGTGCTATTCTGCTTCTGAACAAGACTAGGATTTGATTTTCCTCAAGGGGACAGAACCTGCAGAAACAAATGTGTTTATGTGACTCAACATCCACTGAGGCCTATTGTCTGATCTTGAGTCAAAGTCTGAAATCTAATGGCTCAAATGAGCCAAAAAGATGTTCAGATCACGTTGTAATCCCTTTTTCTTGCTCCGACAGGCTCTGTCGATCCCCCCCTGAGCATCTAAAGTTACTGCTTAACACTTACCTAATCAAGAACCAGGAGGACAGGAATCTGTGGCCAGACAGGGACACACACATATAAAGTCACAGCACCACTATCAACCCCATCATCATTTTAGCTTACCCCCTTTACACTGCAACCCGACTCTAAAGCCCTTCTAGCTCTAAAAACAGACCAAAGTCTTACCATGGAGCCCCCGCGCATCGCCTCCTCAGTCTCTTTAAATGGAGGAAGATAACCTGGGACTCTACTGCAGGACACGTTTGAGATCTGTCTCTCCCTTTCCTTTCCTAAATAAAAAATTCAACCTGAACTTGAGGCAGCAGAATAGGAGATGAGCAACACAAGGGTCACAACAGGAGCAGCCTGAGCTCCTGTTGCAGCTGGCATCTCTGCATACAGACATTGTGCATGAGTTTGTGAGTACAATGCATACTAATCTCAGGGAAAATCACAGAGTTGAACTACTTTGTAATGGCTGCTGTCAGGTTCTTTATCAGGTTGAGTGGAGGAGATTTGGTAAGGCTTGGCACCCCCATGCACTCGTCCCCATGTTCCCCCATGCACACACACAGTATTAGGCTGCAGTGTGACCTGTGTGTGTTGGTAATTTGGGAGGTGCTGATCACTGACACTCCATTATGGTTGCTGTCACTGTGCCAGGGGAGGGCTATAATGATACTTCCATTCTGATAGCCTGTGTATGTGTGACACTGCTGCTGTGGAAAATGCTGTGTTGCAGTTTTCAAGGTCAGGCTGTCTCTCTGTTTTATGACTTGTCAGGATTGATCCTTTAGATCCATCACATCTGCTCACAGGTATGTGTTTGTGTCTATGTCCAACATTGCGGCAATAATAAAATCTTGTGTGTATTGTGCTGAATGGATTATCAAAGGTACTCACACACTCTCTTACACACACTTAAGTGCAATTTATACTTCTGCGTCGAATCGACGGCGTAGGCTACAGGGCTACTCAGAGGCTACGCCGTCGCCTGACGTGCACCTCCTCCAAAATGTAACTACATGTTGAGTCGACGCGGACCGTAAGCTCTGTGATTGGTCGGCTCCGAGCCGACTGGAAGTACCCCACGCTTTAAAGTAACATTTACTAGCGGCCTAAACGGCGGCTGTAACACAGTGAATCAATATATTTGACCATCGCAACCCGAGCGAAATGACTCGTTTCGCTATCAGAATGTGATCCATTCGGTCGGTAACCTTTGAAAAGGCTACACCAGCAGCACGATTATAATTTTAACCCCATTTACCGTAGCGGAGCGCTAAACCGGAAGTTAGCCTGCTCGGCTGGCAAAAGTCAACACAGTGGACGCTGTAGCGCTAGTGTTTGGGGGTGTAATTGCAGAATGATGGACAAACCTACGCACAAGTATAAATGCATGGCTGCATGCGTAGCCTACGGCGTAGGAACGCACATAGACCCTACGCAGGAGTCTAAATGGGCCTTTAGCCGAAGTTCCACGAAAGCGGCTGGAGTTCTGCTCATACAGAATGTTTTTAAACAGTATTTGTTGGTATTAAAATGGAAAAGGCTTCAATGATAAAGTCCAAAGGTTGTTTTAGCAAATGTACTTCTGGTTAACTGCCCCACTTCCATTAAAAAGCAGCGCGCACCTACGGCTATGACTATGGGACCATGTTAACTCTGTTTTGGCTAACACACACATGACAATGATGGAAATAATTCCAGGACTTTATGGCTCTACCCCCCGCAGCCTGATGTTGGGTAAATATATTATAATGTTCTCAGTGGTGGTCCATCTTTCTGCTCCTGCTCTGTCTCAGCCCACGTTTGCTGGCAGCTCTGGTGCCTGTCTGGTGCTGTGCTGATCATAGCAGCCCTGGCTGACAGTTGTCTTGTACCCAAAGGAGCAGCTTTCGTACAGCATCTGCTACCAGCAAAACTCCATCAGACTCTCTCCATCTGTTTGGAAATAAGTCAGAGTCAACATCAACAGAGTTACTGCTGCCTCATTACACACGTTTGTTTTGCCTTATTTCTGTTAACAATTTGAATATAGCTGTATATAGTGAGCATGGTTGTTCTTGCACTGAATAATTTGCTTTCAACTTCACTGAATTTATTTTGCAGGAGAAATAAAATAAACACCAAAAAATAATTTATCTATGTTTCTTTGTTTCATATTAGTTCCACACAGTCAGGATGGATGAGCAAAAATGAGAGCACTCCTATTGCATTGGTAAAATGTACTGGCAGATCCTCAGTTGAGGTAGTGGAAATGCCTCTGAAAAATCAGGAGAGAAAACCTTAGATTGGTGCTTCCCTAGTTTAAAACACCAGCCAGTTTCAACCTCACATGGTCTTCATCATGGCACAGGTACTGCAAACTCTATTTTCATTACATTAATTACAGACACATAATTTCTGTCAGGATTTCCTAAAGAGAACCCAGAAGTAGACCGGAGACAGAGAGCAGTTCAGGATGTTTATTACAGGGAACAAAAGGTGGATGGTAAGCACGGTTAGAGAGGGTGGCGGGCAGGCGGGGAACTTGAGCTGAGGTCCGAGAGGTGGGTGCTGATGGGGAGGCAGAGTTGCAAGGGTTAGGTGCAGGGATCACAAAACCGATGGCTGGTGCAGATGACTAGAGACGGAGAGAAACAAAGTTACTAAGGATCAGAATAACAGACTAACTCAACAAAGCAAGTTAACTTGAAGTTGGCAGGTGCGAGTGCATACACAAGTGACACAACGATCCGGCGGCAACTGGATGGCTGGAGGCAGTATTAGAAGGCTGAAGAGATTGCTTGATGAAGAGCAGGTGAGCGAATGAACCAGATCCAAGGACACGCCTCACCGACTGTGCAGGGAAAGGGAGGGAGAACACAGAAAAACAAAACACACCAAGCATCCCGCAATTGCACAAAAAGGGGAAAAATAAACAAAAGTCATGCATACACATACCAAGAGCTTGGGACAAGGGTTCAAGACTAGGGGATCGTGACAATTTCTTAGAACATAAGAAAAGGCTTCACTGATTTATTGTAGTATAGACAATAGACTGGAGGTGAACATTATTCTATCACATAATGAAAAAAAACATATAAACAAAACTAATAATAATTAAATATTGAGCATACAAATCATATCATCATATGTTCTCATTTGAAGAGAAATGGTTAGAAGGACACTAGTATGGTCGATAACCTCTTGATGAGTGATTCCCAGGGGGAGAATGATCCTAGGCCACACAGTGAAGTTGTAGAGTATTCATCCTGCACGTTTAAATAAAACATGTTCACGCAGGTATAACATGGAGCACTCTGATGGTATTAACAGATACTTTTCCTGTTCTCACCTGTCAGTGATGCTCTCTTCACTCCCTTAGTAGACTGCTGTTCATAAGCTTACTCTCCTCATACACTGTCTGCATAAATTGATAATGATGTTGTTAGACACACATGCACACATCACTCTGCGTACCCTCTCGTGTGTCATTGTGGACTGTTGTGCCGAGTTTCATCTGATGATGTAATGCTCTAAGAACTTCAATACACAAAGCAGAGCTTAGCCAGCAAAGCTTGAAAAGGTATCGATGCACACAAACCTAATAGTCTCCATGTAATCAGTCATCAAATTAAAGCGCATGTAAATGTCTTAAAGGATTTGAATCACTGTTGCCTTTGCTATGCCATCCACAAGCTTCTCTGAGTTTTACAGAACTCACGCTGTGTGAGGCGTTACATAATTGTGTGCATCACAGGACTTTTAAGAAAATGTAATGGTCTGACTCTGCTATACTGCCTACCTGATGTTATTGTGGTCTGCTAACACTACTACTGTACTCTCTGGTTAACACAGTAGGTTTATATAACAGCTAAAATCTTTGTTACCTCACTTTAAAAACTATTACTCACATGGAACTGGAAGTCCTTAAAATCACTTAAGTGCTCTATATTCCTACCAGGAGTTATCTTGCAAGAATGGTTTTTCTGGCTTTCCTCAATTTATGACTAAGTAGCCTATCTGCCATGTAATTTTGCTTACTATGCAGGATTCTGTGTGTTGTGTGTACATATACACTTGAGCTTCCTATGTGTCATTAGGCTCAGTGTGGGGCTCAGCTGTTTCGTAGCTGCAGCCCATCTGTCTTTCTGTCTTGTGTGTCCTGGGTCAGGTCTGGGTCACCTCAAGGGCTTGCTTTATTACTCTCTAGGGGATCATATGTCCACATAGAATAGGGAACGTACAATGAAAAATCGTGAGCAGTCGTAGAGGTTTCATCTGTTGGGGGTTAAGGAGAAAAGAAAAGTTTTCGTTGACTGGAGAAGCTGGGACTCTTGGAACCTTGGTCTGTGTGTTGGAAGAGACACTGGGTTAACTAAGGCCATCACAGTTAGTTTGTTTGAATCTGAACTAGATTTTCATTGTCCCCCTGCCCCCCTTCTTTAATACACAATTAAATTGTGTGCAGGTGGAACCATGCTGGGATAACTGAAGGGAGTGTGTTCACCCTTTTAGGCCTCAATGAAGTAAAAACTTGTAAATACAGTATTTTTTATCCTTACATGATCAACTCTGTAATTATAAAACTGTTGTCCAAAGATGTGATTGTTGAAAGTTGTAAACCTGGGAATCTTTCCCATCTCTACCATCCTCTCAGCGAGTTGCAGCTATTTATCATAGCTTCTTCCATTTTGTACTCACTGGCTCTCTGCTTCCCCGAAGGTCAGATATGTGATAGCGGCACAAATGCACAAATGTGTGTCAGAGTTTGCCAATGTTGAAATCAATGCAAAAGATTTGCTCAAATTTGCATTTTAATACCCTTGGGAAATACTAGTAATAACTGTAGCCAGCAGCTAGGTTTTATTTTTACCTTTCCTCCTGACAAATCAGCTTGTTTCATTCTCAGACATTGTATGCCTTATATTGAAATCTTGATGGAAATTCCCATCTCATGTTGAGAATTCTGTTCACAGAGAAACAACATGTGTGCGAAACGGACAACCTTGACTTTTGAAAAGCCGTTCTACTTCTGATTAAAATGGCAACAGTAACATTAAAATCAGTTGACAGTTAGTGTCTCCTCCAGACAATGTGTCTTTGTCCACCCTCCTACTATTCTCGCCAAATGGTAGGAGTGCTTCAGAGCACAGGCAGCACTTGGCCTGTGCTTCACTTTGTGGAACGTCCCTGGTCAATGTTGTTACTCAACAAAACTCTTTCACTGTTTTTGTATAACTACTCCCTTATTCACAAGCACAGGCATCATTTAAACCTGCCCATTTTACTACTGCTACTCAAGAGGCCTCGACTGTATTTGGGCACTGTGTGGGAGGGTGAAGGAGTGTGATGGAGGACGAGGCAGGACGAGGCAGCAATGAGGATGCTCAGTGGTTTGGAATTCTCCTGCCAGAGTGGGTAACAGTACAGATGGGAGAGCCGTCATCCCGGCTGATTTACACCTGTGTTTGTGTCCTGGGCAAGAGGAAGGAGGCAGAGGGCAGGACCGTGTCCTGTGTGTGATGCCTTATAGGAAGAAGTGGCTCCAGTAGGAAAAACACTTTCCACTGGAAAACCGCAAATGTGTACATCCTTCTCTCTGATGCATTTAAGTGGCTTTTCTGACATGCATGACTTCAGTTATTATATATATATATATATATATATATATATATATATATATAGAGACTGGAGTGTGAAGCAATGTTCAGATTTAGCTGCTTGATTCCCAAACATCCTTTTCTTAATCAAGTATATGAAGTCTGTTTTCTGTCCTGTTTTGGACACAATCTCAATGCAGGGCATCTGTTTATTGCTCTTAAGTCCAGTCTCTGGCAAATATGATGCTACCCCACCAGCTGGGTGGCATCTAGTAATTGTTTGTTTTTTATTATAAGCAGCTTAGCACCAGGATTATCAGTCGCAACAAGTTATGTTTTTATGTCACAGCAGGAGGGATGGCTTGTGTCTTATTTTCCAAGCCAAAACATGGAGGTTAGGTCATTATTCCCTCTCAGTCTCAAGTCTTATTATTATTATTATTATTATTATTATTATTATTATTAATATTTTTACTATCATCTCAGTGCTAGCAGAAGCACCTGTGCTGCTGTGAGAGAAAAAGACAAAAGAAAGCCTCAGTGCTGTTCAAATACAATTCTAGTTGCAGGTGAGCAACAGAGACAGATTACCATCATGTTTTGTTGATTGCAATTTGTATGGAAGAGCAGAGTGAGATCTTTTGTTAGAATATAGTAGATTTAGTCCAGGTATGTAAATCTTTTTTTTTTTTTTTTATTTAAATGTTTACCCTTTCTTCTCACAGGCTTTTTGCAGCAAGACAAAATGTGACAGATCACTGCAGCATCAGGAAAATGATGCCTGATTTAATTTACTGTAGTTCACAGTAAAAATGCAAAATGACCCCTTTACACTTGTATTCAGCCTGAATTGTTCAGCAATATTTTTTTTGCATCATAGGACTGTCTAAAAATACAGCATTTCCAAAAAGCCACCACTCTGCAGATTAACTAAATAAAAGCCCTATTTTTAGCTCTGTCACGGTTAGATGGTCGTTTGTAATCTAGTAGCTGATGCAGATGAATGTCTACCTGCTCATATGGCAGCTGTTTGATACACATTGGCATTTGCTGGGTGAACCCTGGGCTTTCACTCTGTTCCTGAATTGAATTAAAACCTGAGAATGAATCACTGAGTAGATGAGGGGCTGTGTGCTTCTTTCCATCCCCTGAGAGTGACAGCGTGTATATTTGGGTCTTTATTGTTGTAACCTAACTGCAAGTCCGACTTCAACCCTCTTCATCTATTATCTGGCGGACCTGTGTGACTACCTCTGCCATCTGAGCTCCCATCAGCCCTCCTTCCCCTGTTAAGCCCAGGCTAAAGCACTGGTACTGACACAGGAGAGCTCAGGACAAAGGGCTACATACTGAAATTGGCACAGAATAAATTAGTCATGTTGGTTTTAAACCTCAATAATAGGACCCATGTCGGCTCTTCTGAACTTAAGAATCTAAAATGACTGACAGTTGAAAACAGAGTGAGGCAGTTGAAACTGAGATTAACACGAAAGATTTTGCATAGGAATGAGCCAAGGTATTTTAAATATTATTTTAAGTTTATTAGGAACTCTCACTGCTACTCAACTAGAAGCAGTGCCACAGGCATAGTACCATGTAGATTTAAGAGCTGTTCTGGGCAAAACACCTTTTTGTACAGCATTGGAATGGAATGAACTCCCAGTTGAGATTAAGTTAAGCCAGTCAGATCGCTGTTTTAATCGAGCATGTGGTGAATGGTTGTTAAACGCTAATTAGTTTGAGTTTTTATGTAGTCTGAAGAAATATTTATGTTTTTTTAATTTGATTTAATTTGATTTAATTTGTATTGGGATGTGTTAGATTTTTTTGTTGTTTGTTTGGCTTGTTTGTTTTTTTTTTTTTTTAATTTTGGTCGTATTTTGTAAGGGTTGATTGTATAGGGTTCCTTTACTCATCTGTAGCTTGCCTTGCCATCTTTATCAGACTACAATGAGGACCACAATGGAAATAAGTTTGTAACTTTCTTGTGTTATCCTCGACAGTTCTGATAAATGTATAATGTCACTGTGATGGCATCTTGTTATGTATTTATTTTTGTTACTGTCTAATAAATCAAATCAAAATAATAAATCAAAAAAAGAAACGTGTAAAGCTTCTTGGAAACAGCATCAAAGATACTGTGAAATTCTTAAAATCCCACTTACTGATGATCAATTGTTCTCAGAATTTTAATTAAATAAATAAAGTGAGAATGAATGGTTGACAGTGTGCAGGAGTTTGTTTTTTTAAATGTTTTTGTTTTTTGTAGTCATAACTTTTTACCTGACACAGCTTTGTAGTAATTATCACACGTAGCAAACTCTGGCATTGAATGTCTGGTCTGAGTCTTGTTTACTTATTAGTTCTGAGGCCTTTACTACAAAGCAGGTTTTGAGGTTAGTGAGATAACTTCAGGATTAACCCTGGGTTTTCAGTCCCACGATGGTGGTTCACTTCTCACATATGAAGTGCTCCAGAGCAAATCAATGCTATACAGGAAGGCCTGCTGACCAATCAGTTCTCTAGGAAACAGTTTAATTTTTCTTTTTATGCTAGGCTAAATATTATGAGCATATATTTTGTTGTTCAAGTTTAATATGAAAATGTTTGTTTTTTCTTTAGGTTTGTTAAATTTGTTTGTTTCTTAAGTTAAAGAGACTGGTCATGTACCTAACCTTTGCTATTTGGGTGCAGGTGAATTTTTATTAACTGTTGGGAACAGAAGCTGTAGTTGAGATACAGTCTTTTGAACACTATTTGAGCGCTTTTCTATGGCATGAATAGATTTTTTGTTTCGTTCCTTTATGAAGTTAATTAAGAACAATGTTTGGAACATTTTTGAGTGTGTTAAATAAATGAATCGGATTTTTGAAGTGACAGGAAGTTCTTGTAAGTAAGTACGAACGACCACTTATTCAGTGCTCAAGGCTTTTAGAATCAGAAAAGGAATCAGCTTTATGGCCAGGTATATGTACACATACGAGGAATTTGACTCTGGACAATGCTCACGATGTGCTTACTTATACAATAATACAATAATAATCAAACACAGGCTACAGTATAGAGAACACATATATAAATATACACACAAAAATAGACAGATTGAGACAATAGTGCAACAGTGCAATGAACAGAGGATGCAGGAGAAAAATTATTATTACCATTATTGTTATTATTATGTACTGTACATGTCGGAGGTGGATGTGATACACAGGTACACATACAAGTATATATGTACACAATGTGATGAGTGCTGGAATTAATGAGTATTATGTGTGGTAGAAAAGCCAACACACAGTTGAAAGAATAAAGCTTAAATGCTCATACATAATAACAATGCATCTAAGCAACACATTCATTTAATGTAATACACAAATGAAATTATAGTCAGATCTACTTGTTCCCTAATGATTGGGCAGTGATATTATAAGCCTATTATCTTGCGCATTCACACAAACAGTGATTTTTTTGCCAGCTGTCCTTCTTGCATTTGGCAGCTGCAGCTGTGCTGATTTTAGCCTGGATTATGTATTATATATTATAGTTTGCTCTTTGTGTGTAAAATATGCCGCTCTGCTGCCAGTAAACTTGCATGCATGCACTTGCATGTTTGGGATTTGTCATATGCTGCAAACACCACACCTAATGTGAATGTGCTTATGGCTAGATTGGGAAACCCTGGGTTGACTTACCGAGCTGATAACCAGTGACACTCTCTGTATGAGATCCTGTAGAGCCTGATCAATACTGGATTTTTAAAGCAGATAGTTGAGAGTTATACAGACATTCATAGTTCCCTGGCGATGTGTCCCCCCTCTGACGTTTTCAATTGCCAAGAGAAGGTGAACATTTTGGGGTTTTAATGACATGTCTTCACAGCTGTTGGTGTGGTTGATTTGGCTTTGCGATAAAATTTGGTTCAGACATTCTTGTTCCTCTCAAGGTATGGGAAGTTTTAACTTAATGTTATCTGGATAAGGGAAAATGCATGTTAATGCAAGGTGTAAATGTGTTTTTTGTCTTACAATAAGGATCTCTAGAATTTGTTTTTTTGAACATTGTTACCGACATCTGTATGGATAATTTAACAATTGAAAAATCAACTTTTCAGTGCAGCCTTATGCAGTGGTCGTTCTAATTCTGCACAAACACCTATCTTTGGCATATCTGCATTGCAGTCTTGTGTTATTTATCTGCCAACATGCAGCTATTTCTGCAGTAAGCTAATATCCACCAAATCTACTCAGGAAGTTGGCCCAAAGTGACCAGTTTCATGCCTTAAGTTTGCAGTTTTAACCCAAATGCTTTTTGATAGTGTTAGGGATTATTTTCAGCGGCAGTGATGAGTGAATGCTAAAATAGAGTTATTTTTGTCACAAAGTGGGCCAAACCCCATGTGGTGGTTAGGTACACGGCTTGTAAGGACTTATGGTAGATTTCACCAGTTTTTCCTCTCTCTCTGTCTTCTCTCTTTCTTATCTGTCTTTACCTACCTGACATTCTATTTTCTTTAACCCTTTATTCTGATTGTTTCTTTCTTATTTTCTTATTCTTTCTCTCTTCTCTCACTCTATATCCTTTGACCGGCTGTTTCAGTTATCTGTTAATATTCTCACGTCCCACTGCAGCGATGTTAACTTTTCCTGTAAACACACACAGCAGCCGTGCATGTGTGTAAACTAGAGATGCACTGATCGATTGGCTGGTGACCGGAATCAGTCGGTTTTCAGCTTGATCGTCCATAAGCAGTGACTGGGGCTGTCATATATCCGATCCTGTACACACCGGTCCACCAAAAGCAGGCGACCACCCTTTACCAGTAAACTATCTTTGTTGTCGCCTTAAACATGTGTACTGTACCATGATCCCAAACTCACAGCTGACTAGTAAGGGTACCAGTGCAAATGGATCAGTGTACTCACTCGCTCTTGACTGACTCCCTGGGGATCAGAGATGGTTGTGGAGTACACAACATCTACCCAGTTAGTCTACAGCTTGTTGTTCCTCCCTGTCTCTCACCTTCATTGCTACCTCAACAGCCCGGTATGATTATAAATTCAGATCCAGATTTGTTGACATTCCCTGACAAAGATGTGCAAAAAGCTGTACAGTTTAAAAAAACAAAACAAAAAAACACCATACCGGTAATGACCAAAAGGTTGTTTATTCAATTAATGTATGGAGCTGTTCCATCTTATTTCATTGAATACTAACTAACTATTCAGTTTATATGTTAAGTATCCAAATATTGATGATGAATATTCCATAAACCTTTTTGTTATATTAAAATCAGAGAGGAGTAATAGACCTGTGTATGGGCAATAAAATAAAGGGGAGTTTGAACTACAGTTGACATTTTTGAATGTGCACTGGTGCTCATGCACCTACCACGTGAACGTGCATGCTTAACGGACAGCAGCACCAAACAGTTTGAACATACTGTAGGTGGAGAAAGGTCTGGATCAGGGTACATGTAGGCCTGCCCACAGATGGTTTGTTGCCTGCTGTTGGAAATTAACAAACAACAATTTTTCCAAACTGTACTTGTTTTCATTAATTGAATTAATCATCATTCATCATCGTAATGATGTCATGGCACACACACTACCTCTCTGCACCTCACTGAGAGTCCGGCTATATTTGGTGACCTATTTTAGCACTTTGCAGAGGAACAGAGAGAGAGAGAAACTAACTGATATTACATTAGAAGATGTGGACATTGTGGATATTTTATAACCACAGACCAGGTAAAGCAACAGTGAACACATCTGTTATTGCTGATGTCAGTCAGTACCATGTTGATTTTGATAGGGTTTGTCAGTAACAACACACATGCCTCACCAGCTGTCATGAAAACGCATGAATCGCAGGTGAAAAAAATCAATATGTGAGTTGTGTTTTTTGGGCAACTTTATGAAACATACTGCTGATGATTAAAATCAACAGAGTAGACACGAACAGAGAGAGACAACAGTGTTGGTGTGTGGTGTGTGTCTGAACGGAAAAGCAAGGTGAGTAGATTAAAGTAGTTTATGAGTAAAAGCTGAAATAAAGTGGATTAATTATGTAGAATTAAAATGGTGAGATAAGAAGTGACCTGCTAGAAATAGGAAAATGGCTGAAACCGAATATAATAAAATTTTTATTTTTTATTTTTATAAAATTAAACACCGAACAAGTACATTCACAGTATTTCCATTTATTAAATTAAATAGTCAACATGTGCTTTTTACTTAGTGTTTCCCATAGGTTTGGAGAGACTGTGGTGGGTGGGTCTGATGCCTGAGAGGGTCCGGTAAAGTAAGTGTCCGTTTACTTTCAATGGACACATGTAATATGTTTTATACTTTCTGTGAATATAATCCAATTAATCTTATTTCCATACTGTATTAACACCTTATTTTGAAAACCGGACATTGTCATGTGTATCATCGCGCTAAATTCATCAAGTCCGACCCAATTTCATAAGTAATGTTGTATGTGTTTCTCGTATCGCGTGACAAGAAGACTTCACAGCCTCTCTTCAGGTAGGACTCTCATACTGCAACACTTGTCTCTGTAAAGAGAGAAACTGACAGGATAAAGTCTCTAACCTGCCTGTCAGCTCGCTCTGGTCCGTTTCAGTGAATTTACCGTAAAGACTCCAAATTCAGGTGCGGCTAGTTTTATCGCCTTCTCAGAAACGAGTGACAGAAACACTCAAAGCGGGTCAGACTGTTTGTTGCCTGTCCTAAGAAGTCAGCCACAGATGGAGTGGATGTGCTAGGAGACAATTCAGCAGAACAGTGTCTGCAAACAGTGATTTTTACATCTTTAAAATGCTTCCACACTGCCGACATGTCAACGTAATTGTTCGGTAAAGTGTCTTTGGTCTGTTGACTTATTAGGCCGAACACCGAAAGTGTTTGTTATTTAGTGCCGAACATTCAGTTCAGATAAAATATACAAATATACCCCCTGTCCCTGCCACAGTTACACTGTCATTTTGTGGGAAACACTGAGCTGTAGGCCTATTATATTGCAGTTCATTTTCAGTTGAATTTTATTTGTACAAAAAGCTCTGTTCAATAGCCTGACCTAGAGCACTGTTTTTATTTTGAGATGTGTTTGAGTGAGAGAAGGTCCTGTAACCTGTTGCAGTTTTTGGAGAAAATGTAAAAACTGCAAGATCTCAGAGGTCTGAGGTCAGGTGCCAGTGAGGCGTTTGAGGTGTGCATCAATATTGATGTTCCACCCCTTAATATAGAAGAAGCGTGTAGACTCGGCCTCTGTTTCTGTTGCATCACTGCTTTCTTATCTATTTTATCCCATCTGTCCATCTGTTCGTTTGTCAAACCAGCTGTCTCTTTCCGTTTCTATGTGTTTTACTCCTGCCCCTGCCCGAGCGCTCCAGGTAGAGTAATTCATGCCAGTAATATCTGGTGAGCATGTAGGTAACCCAGCAACACTGGCATTTAGAAGGACTTGCAGATTAGTGAGGCTTATGGCTACCTGCTGTCTCTGCCTCTCTGTGCCTCTTTTATTGCAGGTGCATTGCTATTTGCAGCTCAAATCACTCATCTGAAAATCCGTCATCATCTAATTAATGTCAGTGGAAGGTGGAGTTACAGAGTACATATATAAAATGTTTGTGTAGAGGATTAATGCCTCTCCCTCCCTATAAATAAATACAATTTAATCCAGGCACATTGGCTCCTGCGGGGCTTAAGTAAAGCAGTAAAGCACTCACATCAATGATATTTCTTGATTAAGCAAAGTGTGTTTTGCTCCTCTGTTCCCTGCGCCACCAACCTCAGTCCATGGAGACAGTAGAATGTGTGAGTGGTGACTGATAGTGACGGTGGTCTCCTCCCGGTTAATAGGACAGAGAGAGACAAAGAGCTGTTGTGTCTGCATGGGAACCAGGAGCAGGGATGGGAGGAGGAAAAAGAGGTGGGAGACATGTTAAGACAAGGAAGTAGCTGAGAGTACAATGAAGCAGCTAAGCATTACTTATCTTTATGAGTAATCTATTTATTTTTTTAAAAACACATCACAGTTTTTTGAGCCCAAGGTAACGCCTTTAAATTATGTATTTTATCCGACCAAGACTAAACCTGTGTTCCTATGTGTAGTATCAGTAGTATATGTGGCATCTTTATTGTATGTGCCTGCTCTGGGAGGTGAACATATAAGTACAGTGTTTATTAAATATTTGTGATTCTTTGTTTGTTTTTGTTTTTTAATTTGGGAGCTAACAGTCAATGTGTTGTTACCGTCATTGCAGTTTCCATTAGCCCTTTCCACAGCAGACATTTTGACTTGTCGTAGTACAAAAAGCACAAGTGTTACTAATAATAAAATATCTATAATATAATATCTGTTTTATTTAAATGTCCCAGTAAGCCAGCACGAACAGTGGAATCAGCTATCATTAATTGTATTATTTAAACCTGAGCTTTTTCTACTTTGACATGTTTCTGTGTCGTCTGTGAAAAAGGTGTTTAATATTTTGCACTGTCCTCGTCAAATGTTATTTTACAAATGATGCTGTGCATGATTTATTGATTTATTCATATTGCCATATATCTTATATAAACAGGAAGTCTCTTGAGATACATTATCTTCTGTTAGGTAGGTGAGATTCGACCTGAGTCTCCTAAATGGTGGAACGGTGGAATTGACAAAATTTGGAATGGTGCTCATTAAAACATTTCACGTCAGTGAGAAAGAAGACGAAACTGAGAATTGTGGAGGTGTTGATATGACAAAAAGGTATGCAAATTTGTTTGTTTGTCAAACTGTATCGTGATATAATTTTATAATAGATATTGTAATTTTCTGTGTCTGTTTGCAGCACGACATTACAAAACCACCAAAGACAGAACAGACTGTTGTGTTTTTATGTGTGTTTCTGTGTGGCAGCCCGCTGGCAGCCTGAGTGGGCCCCTCCTTGGTTTTAGCAATAATGGGGCCCTGGCAGGCAGTGGATGAGATTACTGGTGCCCATCTTTACTGGCACCCTGAGGCATATCTTAGGTCAGGATGAGGACAGAGACAAACACACACATACAGTTGCGCACAAATACACACGCACACACGCACACACACACACACACACACACACACACACACACACACACACACAAAAAGCTGTCTGCTACTTTCCACAATGGTTTCCCATATACAATGTGGAGACTGGAGATAATAAGTGAGCTGATTGAGCCATCTAGTGGTCAGTTGTTGTCACTACATTTAGAAAGGCTACTGCACTTTAAGTACAGTGAGTAACATGATATCTGTGTTGAGTGTTAAAACAAATAAAAAGTAAAAGTAATGAATCATAAATTTTTTCCAATAATAATTTTTGTTTACCCACAATATTTCTGGAATTACAGGTGTATACCAGACAGAAAAGTCAGGGAAGTTGTGGAATATGAAATGAAAATTGTATTATGCAATATGTTTGATCAGTTTATTGTAGTATGATACGATCAGCAATGGTTTGACGTTTGTAGTAAAAAAAAAAAAAAAAAGTAAAAGTAAACAAAAAAGTTTTTATTATGTTTTTATGAACAACATTTATGAAGTTAAAATACGCTTAGATCCCGTACATTCCTGGAAAGTCATGTAAAAGTCACATCAGTGAACTCTTTCTTTCTGTTTACAATTGAGTTGTAGTGTGGGCTAAACACAAAGGGTGAAGCATTGTGAGCCTTCAGGCAGGAAAATAAACTTGAGTTTCAGGTCTATCCAGGTGAGTTGGTACACCTGTGGGGCGGGTGTCTTCCTGTTCGGGAGGATTTAGTTTGCGTGCACTGTAATAGTGCAATGGGAGTACAGCTGCTTGCATGTGTGCAACTGTGTTTCTGTTGCAGGAAGGAAGTGTCCTGGTAAGTCCCTGCACAGCCTTTGTGCACCTTTTCCTTGTTGTTGTCATGATCTGCGTCAGTATATCTTCGACTTTTGTTAGATCAGATCTTATTTTATTGTCTTACGTAAGTAGATGTTCTACTCACTCCTAATTGTGCAGTAACATTTCATTATAATTGGTGCGTTTTTGTGGTCACATGAATATTGTAAGGACAAAGTGACTTTGACCTGCAGTCCGTTTTTGTTTATTGCTTTAAATTTCAACATCTCTAGTTCAAATATTGCACATAACCCTGTTATTGTAGGCTAATCTCAAGTGAAAGTGCACAGCTAACCTGCAGATGTGCAGTTGTAAAGCCTTCGAGCTAGTTTGACACATCCACCTGACATTCATTGTAGTATTCTGCAATAAGTATAGCGACTCAAAGAATGTCACCTTTGATTTTCTTGGAGTGCCCTGACTCATATTCTTCCATATCAGTGAGCCCTGAAACATCTTTTCCATTTCTCTTGTAAATTAGATGGACCTCTCTTAAATTAAGTTTTTATTTTCTATTTAAGTTTTTAAGTGCAGTGAAATGCTTCAGCCAGTTTGTGTTTTGAGGTGGCTGAAAGGGGAGAATGACTTCATGCCTCTGGAAAGACCGGTTGACCTAAACACAGATTTATATCTGTGTGTGTGTGTGTGTGTGTGTGCTAACAACACACATGTACAGACACACAAGCAGATGTATTTTATGTGGAAAGACTGGACGCTTATGAGCAACATGTGGCAGAGTGCTGATTCTGAGCTGTCAAAAAATCCCACCTGAGACCGAGAGAAGAGCGCTCACTTTCCCCATTTCTCTGTTAACCTCTCACATCGCATGAAGCCATTCTTGTTGACTTTTCTTGGTCATGGGTTAATAGTGTTCATTGATATTCCACATTTGCTCCCCTAATCTGTTTCCATATGTGTCCTAGTTGCATGCATATACTTCTTCCTCTTGCTCATCGTTATTGCTGCCCCTCCATAGCAGTCAGTCATTCCAGGAACATCAGCTGTGCCAGGTACCGCTGAGTCTTAATTTAAGCAGCCCCAATCCCTCGTAAAGCTAACGACGATTAACGAGAAGTCGTATGGCACACGCCTGAAAACACAACCATGTCCCGCCAGCGTCACACGCCTCATGCTTAATAGGAATCGACGCGGTGACATTTTGGCAGCGCTGCGCCGAGGCAGGAGAAAGACATTATTCTACAATGTGTTTTTCCACAGAAGAAACAGAAAAGGCAAGGGGCTGCCTTTGCAGCGCTGGCATCAGGAGGATTTTCTTCCTTTTTCTTGAAACGGTATTTCAATTTCTAAATGTCATGTGGATGAACATTCCCCTCGACCATGGTTTAATACACTGCAATTATGCACAGCCCATTGAAATGTAGTTCCACTGTGCGTCTGTGTGTAAATGAGTATTCGCCTTTACCACAGCTGGATACACTGCAATTATACTCTTATGATTGTGTCATGTATGGTTGTGTGCATGTGGCTGTAACTCTATCTACTTCTGTCTGTCTGACTTTGCATTTTGTGGTTCCTGCAAGCCAATGTGATGTAGAGTAGCTGAAATACAAATTGATTTTACATCCAATCTGTCTTCGCAGCTTCCCTATACCAATACACCCAAGCTGAAGCTCACCGGGTGGGGCTTGAAGTAAAAGAACATAGTTTTCCATAAAAGACTATAAAAACTGTAGTGCACCTCTCTTCTTCTGTCTCTCACTCCTCTCTCTTTCTAAACGGCATCCCGGCACACATATTTGGACACCTCTTTTGTGAACTAGACTATTATGTGCTTTCTGCTACCACTCCTTTAAATGAGCATATAAGAACATGCAAAAACAAGATAGTGTGCCCTTTAAAAATATGTTGCCAGTTTGGAACTATATCATTTAGGCAGAATTCTTGTAAGAAGTCTTTTTACATTAGAAAATTTAGGTTTCATTTTTTACACAAAAAAAAACAGTATCGTTTCGGTATCACTATCTTCAAAATCTCCAATGATTCCCTGACCTTACAAAGTGTGATTTCTTACAGAAGGGAACAAGAAGTAGCTTCTCGCAGTAGGTCAAGATTAGAAAGACCTGTTAAGCACATTGAACAATAAAGCCTGACCGCCTTCATTTTACCAAAAGACTGAGATACGTGCAGAACAAACTCCTCACAATGTGGCGACAGTACAGAATCTGTAACTTGAGCAGGTGTCCCACGGGCTGCCAAATAGATCTTCAGTAATCTTACCAAGGACCAGTGTAGATAAACTCATCAGTTGGAGTGGATCAGCAGCTGCTGAAGCTGGTGGATAGCTTTGAAGCTAAATGGTCCTTTGAGCTGTAACCAGAGCAGGTGTGACAGGGGTGGCTTTGGTCCGTCATGCACTGAAGAGGATCTGTGTCATGCATGGTGGCCTAGTAAAAACCCTGGCCAGTAGCTGGCCTTCCTGCCACTTGATGTGGGACAATCAGAAAAACCCAACACCCCAGTAGCACCCCTGGGAAGTTTCAGGGGTGCTGAATGGCAGAGTTGACCGTGTCCTGTTGTAGTACTTCCTGTCCAGGTCCAGATGGAGGCAGCATGAATGCAGAACCATTCGACCGAGTGAACCCTGAGAAAGCTTCGGAGCATGACAAGTTTGTCTCCTCGTTTCTTTTCCTGCTGTTTGTTGATAGGTCTTTAGAAATGACAGGTCTTGCGGTGTTTTTTACTGTCAGTCATTCTCGAGACTCTGTTATTCCCGTCACTAACTTCATCAACATCCAGCTGGGACTCAGATGGCTCCACCCGTGCTCACTGCCAGCTGGACAGACAGGCTTGTTTTTGAAAAGAGAAGAAGAATAACAGTGTTCTACACTTCTGTTTCCATCCTTCTACCTATCCATCCATCACCTGACCTGAGCTATTTTCTCTTTAAATACGGATTCGACATCAGGTTTCACACTCGGAACAAGACTGACTGGACACAGACAGTGTCTCCTGACATCCATACAGGTGTTTGTTAGAGAGACTGGCTTCAGGTTGGGTCTGAGCTGGGTTTTCAGGCTGAATACTCCCCGCAATAGTGAAAGTTCCCACTAGATGGTGGCAGAACTATTTGAAGATGTCAGGCTTCACAACAGGGGCAGAGCAATGAATCTCATTGGAATTAAGCGTATCCCATCCCTTGTCCACATGGCAACTTGTCCCTTTACACTCCCCCCATGATCTGATATTGTGTGAGCTGAAGCATTCTGACAGTGGGGAATGTTTCTTTAAGTCTGTCTATTATGGTCCTTTTGAGCCTTGTAAAAAAGTCCCAGGTGTTCCCGGCTCTGCGACATGCTTCCTGGCCCTCAGAAAGCTCTTCAAATGGAAAGATGGATCCTTCCTCAGATTGGGGAATATGTGGTCATTCCCCCTTGGATGCAACAAAAGGCGGACGACTGATATTACAGTGCGGGATACGAGTATTCATGTCCCTTGTCTTTCCTTGAGTCTGTCATTCCAATCACAAAGTCTTATGACAAAACCGGGCTGTAGCCCTCTCTGTGAAACACTGAACTGATTTACCATGGGTCAGTTCTCTTGGCATGAGCTCAGTGGCTGTTAGGTTAGGTCCCCTGTTCAAAGCGGCCTGCTGGAGAGATTTTGTGGTCACAGCTCGAGGCGCCGCTGCCCTTCTCTGCTGGTCTTCTTTAACTATTTTATTGAAGTATGTGAAGGGTTGAACAGCACTGAACTCTGATTTCACCAGGTTTTTTTGTATTTATGCTCATGCAAACGACTGACAAACCTGGCCTACAAATTGGTGCTGGCGTGACATAGTAGCAGGGTTTTAAATTTGTCTCCCAGATCTTCTCTCGTTGGAAAATCGATCCTTTCTTAAGTGCTGTTTGATGAATGCACCATATTTTGTGCGTCTCAATCCAGAAGAAAAATCTTCTTTTTCTGATATGCTCTCAGTGTCTTGCTTACCTGCTCACTCAGGCATCTTCTGGACTGTATTGTCTAGATGCTTTTTCCACAAGGTTTCCCCATGGGGTCTTCTAGGCCCTGAGGTGAGTTCATATCACAGTATGTCAGACAGGCGTGGTAGCATTTTGCTATATGGGTTGCTGTCTTGGCAGGTGTGAGCCTTGACCTCTGTGTGTGTTTGTACACACATGTGGGGCAAAATGCCAGGAAATAGTCACTCCTGTGTAGCTGTCACTGCGGGGGCTTTACAGAAAACACATTTGCAATGAATTTCCGGTCCACTTTTTTTGGCCCGCTGACATGGACATGAAGTCACAGCATTTCAAACTTCAAGTGTGTGTGGCCAACACCACCTAATCATTGACGGGGGTCCCAATGAGCTGGAATGGCGCAGGTGTCTCGTCTGTCCCTGTCTCCAGCCAAGTTGTTCTAAGTCAGCTGTAGCACACTGTGACTCAGTGTCCACCCAGAGCCAGTTTTTACATCAACATGGGAGAGACATAATATAACTTATCTTACTGCTAGTGTTTATTTCCCAATGCTCTACACTTTAGGTAAGTTTGACTGGGCCACAGCACATGACAGCTGACATATAATGGATCAGTAGGTTCCCAATGTAAAGAACTGAAGGAACAAACCTAATTGTTTTCCATTATCCCCTTTTCAGATAAAGCATTTGTGCTGGTGGCAGGACTTAGCTTGACTCAGGGACCTGTTGTGGTTTTTAGTGGCATTTTTAAAGAGGAAGTGATGGATCAACGATGAAGAGTAAATAAGTACATTAACTCAAGTACTGTACTTAAGTACACATTTGAAGTGCTTGTACTGAGTATTTTCTTTTCATGCCACTTTCTGCTTCTACTCCAGTACCTCAGAGTATCTCAGAGAGAGATATTGTACTTCATTACATTTATCTTTATTTCCACGCACAAAACATATAAAGTTTTTAAAATATGATGTCTTGTTAATTAAACTACCAATTTACTTTACATTACATACTACCTATTGACATTAATTGGCAACTATTTTGATTATTTAAGTCATTTTTCATGTAGAAGCATTTCATGGTTCCAGCTTCACAAATGTGAAGTTTTGCTTTTCCTTCCTTTAAATAATTTTTAATTATGTTGATGTTGGGACTGTTGGTTGGACAAAAATATACATTGTGAAGGTGTCACTCTGGGTTCTGCACTGTGATATCATTTCTTCCTATTTTCAAAATTTCTACAAAACAAAAAAATCAATGGAGAAAATAATCAGTAGATGAATCCATAATGAATGATTAGTTGCTGTTCGATAAAAAATAGCTCAAATTGAGTTCCACTTCAACCAACTGCAACAGTAAAATCCTGCTTTTACATTAATGCATGAGTAATAATAGTCTAATAAATATGTATGGCATTACAGGGGATATTTTTCTTTCTGCATTCAGTACTTTTGCTTTGACTTCTTTAAGTACATTTTCCTGATTATACTTAACATACTATTACTTAAGTAAGTACTATTACCTGCAAGTATTTTTACAGCGTGGTCCACCACCGATTGAGATGGGCTATGACTGAGTACAGGCCTGGGAAGGGTGAATGTGCCTTAAGTCTCTTGGGAAAAGTCCAAGTCTTTCAAAGCAAACTGTAAGTTGAGATGCAAGTCTTTCAGGTGTCTGAAAGGTGAGATTAAATCAACACTGCATTTGGCTTTCAAAGCCATTTTCATTGTTCCTAGTAAGTTCAATTTTTAAATATTAAAGCCATGTGCCTGTGCATAGTCTGCCTTATTATTTTTGCTTGTTCTGGGGATTTACCAAACTTGAGACTTGAATGAAAGTTTCAAGTAAGGTCATGTCAATGGGGTCAAATCTATAGCAAGTAACCTCTCGTCCAGTCAAGTTTAAAATGGGTATCAAGTGCTCATCTTTCTGTCTAACTCAAAGTCTCAAGTCTACAGCTCAGCTCTTTACTTAGGCTACATCTGTCAGGCTGTCATGTCCAAATGAAGACGTATTAGCCGTTTTTCTCCCGTGGTGGTTGACACAGTGGTTTATTCTTGCTACTGTATATGTGTCCGCACATGGTCATCCACTGCAGGGTGAGATTTCAATGAGCCACAGGCATTTTATTTGTGTTCTACATCTCCTTTCTTCCTGTTCCGACTCTCTCTGGCTTTCCAGTTGAGTGCCATTATTTACGAAGCAATACTGTTCCACGCCTGTTTGATTTTTCACAGGTCTGTTGCATTCACTTGCTTACTTACCCTTGGCGGATAAAGTTCCCCTAGTTTCCGCTGGATGCTGAATAAAGTGTGTAGTTTGTGTGTGCGCCAGATGAGGTGATGTTGGCTCCTGTACAAAGCAGGATGTTCAGCAGTTTAGGAAAAAAGTGTTGGGTTGTAAACACCCAGAGTCAATTATGAATGTACTGTCAACACACACACACTCTCAGTGAGTCATTCACTGTCAATTGTTGGCTCACTTACACAAATATGCATAATTGCTAGTATTGTAGATATTCATATCCATGGTTACGGGGAGATACAAGATCCCTTAACACGAACTCAAACGCAGCGCAGTAGCTGACACACATGTGCATGTGGCCATTCTGCCATTTGACAAGTAGGCTCTAAAATCTTGTTCTCTTGCAGGGCTCTATGACATAAAGCCTGTCCTCAGATTCAGCTGGTCCCTGGGGAGAGCTGCCGAGGAACTTACAACTCTGACGCCCCGCTGCCATTTTCCACAGCCTGAGGGTAACCAGGAAGCAGCCGGCAGGAGCCATGCCTGCCCTGGCCACCGGAGCCGGCCACGAGCCAGGTACAGACCCGTGTCCAGGAACACAATCTGAAACACAAAACACAAAAAAAGTAAAATACACTTATAAAATGTGGTTCTTCCAGCAAAACTTCCAGTCAGTGCACCAACAGAAGAACATTAATTTAAGTGTCATCCCAGCCTTAAAATGGATCTTACTTTAAATGTCAGTATAGCTTGGTCTGTGTTTGGAAAATAAACCAGTCAGTTTTCATTTAATTCTGTGCCCCACCAAATGAAAAACACAACATTACAAATAATCCCACCATGCAAATTTACAGTTTAACAACATAGAGCAAAAAATAATGTAAATGACGATTTGTACTAGACTATATCTATACACTATATATTGTCATTTTCTCTGCTCGTGTGTGTGTGTGTGTGTGTGTGTGTGTGTTGTCAGATAGAGGAACACGTGAAGCTTGTCAACACCAAGACAGCTGCCAGAAATCACCACCTCTCCCCTCAGGAACACTATCCTCTTCTCAGTCTGGCTTAATGGCCGACTACATCATCTCTCTCACACTCACACTCACACACACACACACACACACACACACACACACAGAGAGAGAGGACTCAAAGCAAGCGCAGGATAGCAAAAGGACAAAAGCAAGACCGACATTTATGTCCTGCTCTGATGGATAAAGAGTGTGTGCGTTTCTGCATCCAGACTTTTAACCGAGGTACCGTAGCCCCCGTCGTCCTGGAAATTTGTGCAGACAAAGTAGAAAGCCAGACCGTCAATTACGATTAGAGTCATTTTGGGCAATTACCGGCAAGGGCTCAGGTTTCCAAATAAAACACGTAAAGACTCCTCCGGCCCATCTCCTTTGCTTCCCCCTTGATGGTCCTGTGAAGTTGTGTGTGTGTGTGCAGGTGAAACATGATGAACGTTATAGATGAACGGATAGGTCACTGATCTCCAGGCCTGGTGAAGTCACAAATGCTTGTGGCTGGCCTGGCATAGGGACTGCCCTGCATTGTTCCATTGTTTACACAGCATACTGGCGGTATCATAATAATGCTGTTGATTTAAGAGATGTTATTACTAAGTTATACTGCTATTTAATCCTATTTCAAATCTTATTTGTTATTACTGCTGGATTGATTTACTGTAATATTGTGATCTACTTTAAACGGTGTCTTATCCTGGTTTTAAGGGCTGCGTTACAGTTAAGTGACACAATTTTCTGAACCTTTTAGAGTATACTAGTTGAGTGAAATTAATATTAACTCTATACATCTATACTTGATGCCAATATACATATTATAAGCCACAATTTCCCAGATTCTTGTGTCCTCTTGTGAAAGCACCAATAAGCATTTGTTTTTTCCCTGTTCTATTCATTGTAATGAATGACATATAAACAAACGGAAAAAAATGCTCCTCTGCTTCAGTATGTCACAGTACACGTTGGCATTCATGGTTCCCTCAATGAACTGTAGCTCCTCAGTGCCGGCAGCACTCATGCAGCCCCAGGCCATGACACTCCCACCACCACGCTTGACTGTAGGCAAGACACACTTGTCTTTGTACTCCTCACCTGGTTGCCGCCACACCCTTGACACCATCTGAACCAAATAAGTTTATCTTGGTCTCATCAGACCACAGGACATGGTTCCAGTAATCCATGTCCTTAGTCTGCTTGTCTTCAGCAAACTGTTTGTGATCTTTCTTGTGCATCATCTTTAGAAGAGGCTTCCTTCTGGGACAGCTGCCATGCAGACCAATTTGGTACAGTGTGCAGCGTATGGTCTAGCACAGACAGGCTGACCCCTCACCCCATTCAGTGTCTGGTGCAATGCTGGCAACACTCGTACATCTATTTCCTAAAGACAACCTCGTGATATGACGCTGAGCACATGCATTCAGCTTCTTTGGTCGACATGGCGAGGCCTGTTCTGAGTGGAACCTGTCCTGTTGAACCACTGTATGGTCTTGGCCACCATGCTGCAGGTCAGTTTCGGGGTCTTGGCAATCCTCTTATAGCTTAGGCCCTCTTTATGTAGAGCAACCATTCTTTTTTCAGATCCTCAGAGAGCTCTTTGTCATGAGGTGCTATGTTGAACTTCCAGTGAGGGAGTGTGAGAGCGATAACACCAAATTTTAACACACATGCTCCCTTTCACATCTGAGACCTTGTAATACTAATGAGTCACATGACGCCGGGGAGGGAAAATGGCTAATTGGGCCCAATTTGGACATTTTCACTTAGGGATGTACTCACTTTCGTTACCAGCAGTTAGAGACATTAATGGCTGTGTGATGTGTTATTTTGAGGGGACAGCAAATTTACACTATTATACAAGCTGTGCACTCACTACTTTACATTGTAGCAAAGTGTCATTTCTTCAGTGTTGTCATATGAAAAGATATAATCAAATATATACAATAATCTGAGGGGTGTACTCACTTTTGAGAGATACTATACATAAACAATGACGCATAATTATGGTGGGGGATTAAACACCATGTTTACTTTATTATCTGTACTGGGGATAACAGGGTTTACCTAACCAGTAAGGGAAACCAGATTCCAAAAATGATCTTCGGTACAGACTCAAAATAGGAAACAAAACTAAAACAGAAAAAAGACTACAGCATGTGGCTGAGGGGAGGATGTCAAAATGTTGGTCATCTTTGATTTAAATGCAAATTTGTGATGTCTAAAGGCAATTCCTGACTTGATCCCAAACCCCTCCAGGACCATAATTAATAACACTCATCCATTCTCTCTGCTATTCTCAACATACCAAAAATATTTAAAAGTTCAAGTAACCAATGATCTATTGGAAAAACCCAGGCTTATGAATCATTCCCCTGAAAACCCAAAATGGCTAAGCCACAACAACAAAAAGTGAGAGATTTATAGTCACAATTACTAATATTGAGTTAATGACTTCAGGTCAGAAGGACCTGACGCCTGGACAATGCCACAACATGAAGTATGGATTATAGTACAGTTTTGGCTCCTGTAGTAACAATAGTAACCTCTCTCCTAATCCCAGATATATCACTTACCATATGTTTGACTCTTTATGTCAATAGTGATTCAGCCAATAGTCACTTTGTTACTCATGTATAGTATAGGTTTTATTGGGAAATAAATATATGCGTCTGTTGATTTTTAATATCAGTGCAATATTTTATTAATGGCTTGAAGTGGCTGACGCTACTTTTTCATTTTCTTTGAATTACTTTGTGAAGTCCTGCTCTTGAAAGGTGCTATATAATAAAGTTACTTACTTACGTGTAAGTAAGTAACTTCACACAACGTCCACACATCAGGACCTCTACGTTGTTCTGGAGATTTGGCATATACACCTCAGCAGACAAGCATAAATCTACAGAGACAAACAATACCTCCTCCACGTGTGGTGGTTGCCAGTAATTACAGAGACATTACAGTATCCTGCCAGTACCTTAGCTTCTTTTCTTAAGCAGTCCTGCCATCTGCAGACCCCTCAACACCAGCCTCAACACACACACGCAGAAGATGAAGTACTGTACTCAGGCTTTTAACATAATGGGGAAAATATTATCATTAATATAACTATTCTTTAGTAGCAGCTCTCCTATTTCATCACCAGATTTGGGCAGGAGACTGTGTAAGTGTGTATGTGTAGATCTTAGTTAAATGTTCATTATCGGAGTGTTTGGAGAGCAAACACGTGCGCAGACAAATGGAGGGCAAATGTAAGATCATACCATCTCTCTTTCTTTCTCTCCCTCTGTCTCAGCCCAAATAAACAGCAGGTCTCTATGTGAATTAGAATCTAATAAATGAAACCAATAAGTGAGAAAATAAACTCAAAAAACAATAAAATGTTGGATAACTGGCCTTAAAATATGACCACGGGGAGTGCTGGATAGGCTGTCCTGGTGATTGGGTTACTGTGCACTCATTTTACTGTGTGACTTTAAGGTTTTTCATAAATGGTTTGGAAGCAGATTAATAACAGGGCTTTAGTTGACTATGCTGGCCCTGCTCTTAGTATTTGAAGCATTTTGTGTATCCAGTCTGTACTCTCCATTCTTAAACATCCAGAAAAACCTGCCCTATGCTTAAGGACACATTTATGTGACATTTTGTTGGCTGCTTCTCTTGGGCTCTAATAGACAAACACACATTAATTCACATTCAAGCAAAAGGTGGCCAAGAAGAGACAGAAAACTAGCTTTTAATTTTGCAAACACTTCACAGGGCTGAGACACTCAGGCAATAAGTCAAAACTTAGGTTAACCTCAACACTATGTAAACCCCCCAACAAAGATATGCGTCTGCTCTCCAGGTGTTTTCTCTCCTCCAGGTGGCTGCTGTTTGCTCACTTCTCCTCCTGTTCAGTCATGATGGAGTTTTGTTGTGGGCTCAGTTGGGGACCGATAACTGGTACGCCTCCGCTCGGTTTGGCTCTGCTTCTCTAAGTTTATTTCAGCTCCCACTCAGGGATCTTCAGACAGACAAACCCAGCCCACTCCTCTGTCTGCTACACACAATTTATCTCCCTGCTGAACTCCATCAGCTGCAAGGTCAAGTTTTGTGAAAAAAAATTTTCACACTGTGTGTGTGTGTGTGTGTGTATGTGTGTGTTTTGCTGCATTTATTTTGTGGCCTACCAAAAATCTGCACCTATCCCTACAGCATCACAGGATGTCCAATCAACCTCTATGCTAAAGACACTCATGAACATGTACAGAGACACAATAACACTGATCTAGAAGTTTATCATTTTTGCCCTGTGGAAAACTGTGAAAATGAAATATACAGTCTGCCGCATACAGTACCACATACGTATCCAAACATTTCTCTGTATGCAGTGATGTGTGGCACTGTGATGCTTGGAGTCAGTTCGGTAATAACTTGACCCATCACTTGATGAGGGTTGCACAATAATGGCAGCTTGATGTATGAAGAGCTTTCTCAATTGCTCCTAACGTCTCCACTCTCCTATTAGAAACCCCCAGACAAACTGTACAACAGCTGGTTTATGCCATTTAGAGGTCAGTGAGCCTCCTGGAGTGAGAGTGGGTGTTTGGTCCTTGTAGCCCCATTTCCTCCCTGCTTCTGCAGTTATGTGATTGCAGTTTAGTGGTGGAATGGTGCATTTGTGAGGGAGAGGTAGAATGGGGTGATATTGGGGATATAGAGCTGGAGACATCTAAACGAACAGCTGGACTAAAATCTCTCTTAGATAGAAGTGGCCGATACATTGTCTGTCACTTTTTCAAATTAGAATGAATTAGAATACATTTCAGGTATCTATAACCAAGTCCAGTTGCTATTGATTTTAAACTACCTGGATGACTGAGAACCTTCATAGACATTGAATGCCACCCATATAGTGTAACCCCCCACCCGCTCACCCCACAGCGATGTCTGTCCGTTGGTGGTCAGAGAGAGTGTCTGTTCCTTCAGGATTGCCTATATACTTTCCATTGTGGTGTCATACGGCTTTACTGTATGTCTTGAGATTGTGGTGTGACTTCTAATTTTATATCATGCCTCCAGTTCTGTGATTATCCTGAAAACCTTCTCCTGAGACAATGCCACTGGGCCACATATCCTTGCAGATAAATGTTGCTATCTTGTCAGTGATGGCCTTTTAACGAGCTTCTAGCATGGCTCATGAGGATGAGTGTGGCGAAAGGCTGTCAGATGAGGTTGTACAGTAGCCAGTGAGTAGTCAGAATTGTTGTTGATATAAAGTAAGGCAGCTGCTTTTTACAAAGTCAGCTAACAGCCTTATCTATGTTGGTCATTTTGCCATTGACGGTGACGGTGTAGAATCCAAAATACATCCAAAATAGTGTCCCGCATTTTCATTTATTGGCTTAGGTTACTGATTGATCAACAGGACATGAATAGGTCAAGCCCTCTGCTACATCACAAGGCACATTACTTCAAACAGTCTATTGCATATAGTCTATACATTTGTAATCCAAACAGGTAATTAAATATAAAATTTTGTCTCAGGGTTTGAAAAATCTGAATTTAGAATAAAAAGTGACTCCTCTAGTCTGCATACCAACATAATGGTAATTCCAGTAGGGCAGGACTGACAAATTGGGCTTGCAGATATATTAGCCAATGTTAGCTTATTGTAGATTTATCAACGATAAGTAACAAGAATTTGGAGTATAGAAAGAGATAGAAAGAGATATTTGAGGTAATTTACAAACAGTAACGCCATAGCATAGTTTGACCCTCAGAACACTTACAAGTTTTCAGTACATATTTTGGTCACAGTTCATTAAAAAACAAGTTTAACAGATTCTTATCAACGTTTGTCATGTGTTTATGTAAAAGTAGTCATCCAATATATTTATTTGATTTTTAAAAATCCATTGGTTGTGCTATAACTTCTAGTCATAACTGGCTTTTTTTCCCCAAAGAAAGCCTACATTCATTTTATTGAACTAAACTCTCAAGAAAATACATGAATAGTGCATATATAACAGTGGCCATTAGTGCCGTTGTTCCTTGTACTTGATTCAGTAAATGAGACACTCCTTGGTGTGGTTAATTAACTGGTTGTAGTTTGTTTTAACCACAGACTGTATATAGGTTTTACCTGACTGCCTTGGCTAATACTAGAGCCCAACGATATGTGTTTTTGGTGGCCGATGCTGATGCCAATATTAAAGTGAAAAACAGATGATTTATGAGCCGATATTTAGAGAATGATTTGGATAAACTATAAACTATATAAACTAAACTTAGAACAGGCCAATACTGAAAGCTGGTATGTATGTGGACTATAAAACCTTTCCCTAAATGGATTATGTTATATAATAATAATAATAATAATAATAAAATAGATTAGTCTCAAAAAGTGAACATGTAAACAATTGCACATCAATAAATATTTTTTGCTGGAATGTGCAACAACGAGGACTTGCAACCTTGAGATTTCATTTAACTAACATTATAACTGTAACCACAGCAGTTACGGCTCTGACAGCATTTCACATCTACAACGTCACAAAAAGAGGAGCTACAGGAAGTCGTCTTATTTTGTTGCTCAGCTCACGTTTATTTACATGTCCGCTCTGGTTTAATAATCTCAGAAATGCAGAATAACTGCAGACAGGCGGCTCCCAGATATATTTAGAATACACCAGAAACTTAGTTTAACGGCTCATTACCGTTAGCGCTCCTCCACTGATAAACACGGCATTAGCTTTGTGGCTAATTTAGCAACGTGAGCTGCTGTAACGTTACGTGATTTTAGAGAATATTTAGAAGTGATGAACTAGAGATAAATGTGGACCGTTCACTAGAACAGCCACACTGTCTCAGAATAAATCTACAGTTACGCCTGTCAGCAGCTTTCAACACCCAGCTACCGTGACATTAACCTGCTGTGAGCTGGTAAGAAGCCGGGAGACGGCAGAGAAAAACGGGAGGGTTAGCAAGTCATGAATGTTTTCAGGAGAGAAGTGATTGGGTCTGTTTTTCTTATAATTATTTAAGTCATGTAATTAATATGACAAAAGACCTACTCACCGCTAACAAAGCCTTCTGCGTGTTTGGTTTCTACATGCTGCAGTAAGCTCCAGTAAACTCCAGTCAGTTGATTTTTTTTTTTTTTCTTCTGTGGTTTTTGTGGTGAGGCAGTGTTGTTAACAGGGGAGCTGCAGCTGGTCGCCCTCTGGTGGGCAAACTATGCAACATCCATGACATGAGTAAAGGATCTGACTGTTTCCTTTTTAATAGTCATATATCTGCCGTTATAAATGGCCAATGCCGATTAAATGCAATTAGCTCATATCGGCCGATAATATCGGCCCGCCCATAAATCGGTCGGGCTCTACCTAATAATAATAACAAGACTGCTGCTGAGTCTGCTGCATTACTGTCACTGCAGAGTGCCCCTTAAACAATACGCCCTAGACGAGCCCAAATCCTTGCACAGACACTCTTGAGCAGGCACTTCTAAAGATGATGCCCTTTTATTAACCTTATTAAAGTTAACAGTGTTATTCCAAGCTGTACCTGTGCGTTCTATCAAGGTTTACGGCCCCCGCACAGCATTTAAAGATAAGGGTGGTTCAACCATGCACAGCTGCGGAGGAGGTGGGCGACAACTCGCATGAAAGACTACATATGGAAATCTTTCGACGGGACAACGCTTTTACCAGATACGCTAATAACTTACTGGCTGCATGTTTGTGCAGGAGCGATGGATGAGCGATTCCAGCCATCTTATTCTCTCCAATCTTGAACACCCACTGTTAGAGAAGGTGATGGCTCTATAATGATATTGATTAATGAGATGCAGATATTCCTATGGTGAAGCACTTTGTGACCTCACTGCATTATTGCTTCCACATAGACATACCTCTGTGCAGGACAAATGAACGCATAGAAACACAAATCTCTGAATAATATGACCGATATGATAAGAATATGGCCATGTTGTTTTTAGTAAATGTTTCCATCCTGATGTCAAGAATCCAGAGCATCTGGCCTTGGCCAGCTTCAACTTGTGGGAGACATTGGGGAGGGTTGAGGGAGGACTTTGCTTATGTCAGGGGGGTGGTGTTCCTCTGGGAGCTTCCAGCCATTTGTCGTGGTCCCTGGCTAGTAGCCAGCTCGATGCCGCAGTAATACAGTAACGAAACACAAGGATTTGTTGCCACTGGAAGAGCTCCCTGTTTCCAGTTACATCAGAAGTAAAATTTCCACATCATTTTAACAAAAAAATAAAAACAGTCAAAGGAAGCAGATGTAAAAGAAAGAAATCAAGTGAGTGCAACTGAGAGTGAGGAATCATGACTTTTATTTGTTTGAATATGAAGAATTCGTTTGCTTTTTTTTGCGTTTGCTTGAGGTAGGATGACATCCTCTACTGTTCCCTTCCAAAACACACAGGGTACTTAATCGGTCATTGGCGGGCAGGACATGCTCACTTGCATTAGAAAGAACCTGAAAACTGCTTTACAGACCATGTGCTGTGTTTGACAGCCATGCAATGGGATGTTGAGTAATAGCCCGCAACTTTGAGACTGAGACAGCGAAAGATTTAGAATGTAAATTTAAAGCACAAATTTCCATAAGTGCTGCTATTAATGTATGATAAAAATGAAGCCTTTCATTTGGTATTGGCTTGTCTGCCTCTGATATCCCTCAACAACTTGCTAGAAATAAGTAGCTGGCCACGGCTTTGGACAGAACATGCAGGCCTGTTCCAGAAAGTCTGCTGCTGTTCCATTGCCACAATAAGCAGAGGTGGCAGGTCATTTGGATCTGGACGGCTTGTTGTGGCTTCTGTGTTTTGTCTACCGTGTTAGAGTGAATCTAAGTCTGCCAACTCGGACTAGGCCAAACAGCGGCCTTTCATCTCCATCTGGGGAAAGAGAAGTCCTGGACGGCCATTGCCAAACACAGCCTTCGCACAGACTTCAGGGCCTTTCATCTCGGCCTCCAACAAACACTACACTGGCACTCCCATATATTCTCCATCCTCCACATGTCATATATCTGTCTTTGTTTGTGATACTGTCTCTGTCATCATCTTTTTTTCTGCCCAGATATTCCTGACCATCTTTTCTCCATGTTGAATTTCACTCTCTCTCGTTCCTTCCTTACATTGTATATCATTTGTCAGTTAAGGAAGTGGGGTTGGAGGGAAGTTCAACTACTGTGACCTGGACAAGATACCAAGTTCCCTATTTACTTCACCAGTTACTTCACTCCAGCCCTTTTGCAGGTGCTTCCACTCAAGCCTCACTTGTCTGTAGTGTTATTGTTAAAGCTGTTGTAGCTGAAAACACCACTGGCTCTTCGGGTTGCTGACAGATCCTGCAGACTATATGCATTCAATTATGTTGATTAGACTTGTACTTTTGTCCTGAGCTCTGTTTTCAATGTGCTGACAGCCCTTTTGAAGTGTAAAGGTGTGACGAAACATGGAGCATTGGACGGATGATGCACTTACTACGTGATCTTCAAGGGCATGTTGAAAATAAGATGAAATAAAGTAAATCCTTCTTGAAAAGCTTGGCCTGTCCTGGCTCTGAAATACAACTTTGATAAGGTCCTGCACCCTAGATTCTTCTTGCTCCCCCTGAATGAGGCATGATCTCAGCAAGGCCCACGGATTCTTTGTAGGCCTTGAAATGACATACATCTAGAGTTCAGCCTGCGGTAGTGAAACAGTCGATATATGATCAGAGTGACGGTTGATTGCACCTGGACCGGCCCACTGTACTTGCTGAAGTAATTTTTCCATGCCGGGGAGCCCTAACCAACATCTTGCAAAAGCTTCTCTCTCTCTCTCTCTCTTTTTTTTTTTACTCCCAAATGATGGAGTTATTCAGAGACCGTGACACTGTAATATCAATGAAGATGATATTGGAGGGCTCAGTCCCCTGACCTTTTTAATGTGGAGAAGTGGTTAGGTCTTTGGAACTGGTAACGGGAGGCTTGTGGGCTTGAACGGAGCACGGACTCCTGCCGTTATGTTAATGTCCCAGCCTTATATATTACCTTTCTCCACGCTCTTCAACCACTGTTATATCCCAAGTAGAACGCTGCTGGACTCATTGTAAGTTATGTTTAAAGATCACAGCGTCTGCTCAGCTAATACATCTTGAAATACTATATAATTTTTATGTCTGGCAGGTGATGCCACACCAGTCAAATGGTCACTTAATCCAGACAACCAATGCTCCCTCTGCTATTCCATGCTCCTGTGTGCTACTTTAGTAGAAAGCAAGTTTTAAAAGAGGTCAGGCACTGGTAGTCTTAAATACACAACAGAAGCAGGGCTGATGACATATTTTATGCTGTCCTGCATTGGCTGTGAAGAAGGGGCCCTAAACACTTCTCCTTTTGTTTGGCACCTGACTCAAGTTAAATCCATCTTCCCACCCACTGTCTGTCTAGAGTTTCTCCCTTCAGACGAAAATGAGTTTACATTAGTGCCGGAATTATCTTTGCTGCAATTGTTATTTCTTGCTGTTGCAGGAAGCCATCACTCCCTGGTCTTTTCATGACCTTCACTTCTCATCTTTGTCTTTCTTCTTCTTTCTGCACACATACTTTAATAAGATGTTATTTATGTCCGTTTGTATCTGAAATATTTGGTTTCCTCACTGATTCCTGCTTCAGTTAATTTCCCTCTTTGTGCTCAGTCTCTGTCTTCCTTTGCTTTGCTTAAGGCAGCCTTTCCCTCTCTCTTTGATGGAGAATAAAGGGGTAAATCAAGCTTTCAATTGAATACGCTGGTCTGCACTGTCTGCAACTGCTTCTCTTGCCACCCCTGTCTGCCACCATTGTTCTGTACAGGTGGCCCTCTAGCATGTTCACAAGGCAGTGTGCTAAGAAAGCCCCCACATATTGTCACAATTCTCTTACCCCAGCAGTCCGTTGAGCCTCATGAACAGCGTGCTCTCTATATGTTTCTGAAGATATATGAGGGAGGTCAATAACTCATTCAGCACCTGGCAGAAAGTGCAGGGGGGAGGAAATTGAGCCGAAACCCAGGATTCATTTCCTGTATTCGAACAAGTTAATTTTCACCAGACAGGCAGACAGTTTGTCTTTCTACATGTACTTCACTTACATTTTAAGATGGAAGTCGGGCTCCCTAAGCATCCGTTTCGTACAGTCCAACATGTAAAGTTATGTGCACACTGATAAATTTGTCTCACAGCAGCCCATTTGGCCTAGTGTGGCGTGTAAGTAAACAGCACCGATGTTACAATTTCATGGCGAGGGTCATATTTTTCAACCAGGCAAACGCTGTGTCCCTGAGGTCGTTGACCTATGTGACTAGCAATTTTGATGTGTATCATGTATAATGCATTTCATTGTCTGGGATTTTTTTTTGTGTTTTACATGAAAGGGAACTGTGAAAAATACTGTTATTTTCTTTAACCGCTGTGGAGGTGTGGGCGTGAGAGGGGAAGTGCTGTTTGGCAGTTAAAGTGGTCACTTCCTCTGTACGGGAAGTTTCGGAGGCACTGGCCTCTCTGATTTCTCTGAAGACTGTTTCGGTCATCCTGCACAACATCATGCTGGTCTTCGAGACCTCTGGGCTGGCCCTGCACTAGCCACAACAGAACCTAGTGGTCTACTACAAGACACTGCCAGGTCCGCTACACACAGCCGCCGCACGAGAGGGTCCAGAATAGTCTGGCCAAAACAAATCAAATGAAGCCAGACCAGCCCTGCAAGAAACAAGTCAGTCCACCCTTTAGCGGTGAAGGTTTGGCGGAATCTTGTTTCCTTTCTTCTTTCCCCCTCTCTCATTTTGTCTCTCACTGTCTGTGCTGGGCACGATATCTGATGTTACAGATCCATACGTATGTGTCTATGCATCTGGCCCTGGATTTATTTCTCTCCCCACTTTTTATAGTGTCCACACACAGTGATTTTACCACCGCTGTGGTGGTTTTTTTGGCTCATTTCCTCTCTCTCTCTCTTTCTGCCTCCATTTCTCCTACAAGCTTGTCCACCCATACATTCTTATATTTAATTTCAGCTTTGCAGAGTCCTTGTTTAGCGTCTGGCTCGTCCACAGCTCTCTATGTTGTTATTTGAAACTGGGATTTCTCTGGTTCACGGGGTTCAGCCTGACATAGTGACCCCAGAAGGAGAGCACTGTGGCAGCTTGTTTTTGAATTTTTTTTCCCCCCATAATGCTGTTATTTCTGAATAGTTAATGGAGTTGATGTGTTTCCCATAATGTGCCATTGGCACAGCCTGTTTAGGTTTTCCCAGCATGGATAGAGAGGGATTGTTGTCAGGAGGAATAGAGACTTGAATCATTGAGAGTGTAGATATGAGGGGAGACTGCACCTGGGGAGAATAACACTTAGGGATTCTCACTCTCTCCTTCCCTCCCTCGATCCCTTCATCCCCTCCTACTACTATCATAGCACTGCCAATAGTAATGACATTACCATATCTCTTCCCCTCACTCTCGCCGTCCTTCCTACACCCCTCACCTCATCCCCATGTCTCTTTAAATCTTTTTTTAATATATTATGTGAGATGTTCTGTTGGGAGTTCCAAGTTGTAAATGATTGAGCGGGGCCAGCTGCCCTCAGGCAGGCTTGTTAGCTAAAAAGCTACAAAGTTTCTGATGATGAGGAGCACAGAACCAGGCATTGGTATGATCACATACCAGAGACAATATTAGACACCAAGCTTGAGTGAAACCACGGGGGTCGCTGTAATGACTGGTGCACATGTGTTGTGTGTAAAACCTCTCTCTTATACTTCTTTCTTTACCACCGCACTTTTGTAGCATTGAGGTACGAGGTGCTAGCACTACACAGAATCTGTGTTGTGAGCTAAATAACAGGGCAGGAAATCATCTTGATATATCCTGTGTGTCTGCTCAAAGACCTCTGAGACTCGAACCCCAAATCACCTCCAAATGGAAAGCAGAGGGCTGAGAGTGGCAGATGACACTCCATCTATCTGACTGCCCAGCAACAGCAGTGCATAACATGAGCTAAGTAAGTCAGCCATGGCTCTCCCCGAATGGTCTGAGCTGCCAGCACACACTTGTTCTAACCCAGTCAGAGAGCCCGCCAGTTCAGTCAGTCAGTCATTCATCCAGCCAACGATGTCAACCATTGTTTTCAATCAATCATTTTCGGCTACAAATTACTCCAGTTACGTTGGTGGTGCTTTTTTCCCCCCTCTCTCCTTCCTCTCTTTTGCTCTGTCCTCTGATGAAAGACACCCTCAGAGAGGTAGCCAAGCCGCTCAAGTTTGTTTTGACGTTCCGATGGCTCCGCCGTGAATATGTTTAAAGTTTCTTCACTTGATCACTGTTCGTTCAAATGGTTTCAAGCACCGTGTGGTTGCGTTTGAGGAGTTTGGAAATGGAGGACCTTTTCTGGTGCATTTGTTAAGGGGTCTTTGATGCATATAACCCAGCTTGACTGCACTCTATATGGGCCTGACCTTTAATGTATCCCCTGATTTAGTGGATCACTGCCACACTGAAGACCAGAACAGAGCAACAAACAAGTATCTGCTATTTCTCTCCATCAGTTGTGCTCCAGGACTCTGTTGTGTTTGGAAGGAACCCTGCTCAACCGCTGGTTTTGTGCTCTCTCCCTCTGAGTGCTTCACCTCCCTTCAGCTTAAGCTTGAAACCATCAGATCCCCAGTTGGGTTCCCTGTAAATTGAATTTGAAATATTTATTCCTTTTATAAGCCCGGTTTTTAAACCCCGAAAGACCTTACAGATTTTGGCATCTGTTCTGAAAGGATTGCGATTCAGCTATGGGACTGCTGACCCATGCACCCTGTTTGTCTCACTGTCACCAGCAAACTTTGCTCATGCTGTTGTGAGGACCTGTATATGGGCCACATAGGCCTGGATAAATGCAAATGTCCACTGTCCTTGTGAGCTCATGACATCCGATGGTATACAGCCAAGCCTGTTCACTTCACTTACCTCAAATCCAGTTCTTTTAAGTGCAAAAGGTTATTTCAGAACAGTTCATTTCCATTTTAGGCTTTCAGTATAAAACGTATTGACATAACCAGCACAACAGCCACGTAGAATTTATCCTGACTACTTCTTCCAAAATTTCTGTTTAGCAAACACACATGCACTTTACTTCAGCAATTGATTGTTTCCAGGCAAGAAAGATGTGTGGATGGAAAACCTCCTGAGGCACGTCTGTTTGGTTGAAAAAAAAAAAAGTTGACCAAACAGTTGATCAAAAGGTGAAATCTGTAGTTGTCTGACATGGATTTTTTTGAGTTGTTTCTAAATGGTGACAGCAGTGTTCCCCAAACAACAGGAAAGACTCAGACAATAGTGGGAAGTAGAGGCTTGGGGGCAACGCTTTATGTTTCTTTATGTTTCCTTTTACTTCCAGTGACCAGAAGAGTGGCATTGTTTTTTTTCTGTAGCTTGCAGCAAATGTCAGGAGTTTGTTTATTTTTTGGGAATTCGGATGGGTGCATCTGAGGAAGAGACAAAGAAACAGAGAGAGCATCCATAGATGAAAATGATGTGTGACTTATCTTATAAAAGCCCTAGCATAATCATTTATGTGTACATTTACAAATGCATGTGTTGTCTTGTCTGTCTCGTTACTGTGTGTGTGTTTGAATGTATATGTATTCCTGCAGATGTAGAGCACTTCTGTTCTGCAGGTCCCTGCAACTCTGTTCATTTAAATCTGCCGCTGCTTTTCATTAAAGGTTCAGTGTGTAAGTTTTAGTGGCATCTAGTGGTGAGGATTGCGAAATGCAACCAGCAGCTCACGGTGCATTCACATGCTCCTCAGATGGTCCTTTTTCTTACAACTTCAGTGTGTGTTCATGTACATGGACGCTGTGTTCTCAAAAGAATACATCTGCGTGAGACAAACTGTGAGCTGAACGTGAACTCTTTATTGTTGTTTTTTTACCCCGCTCCATCCACCTTCCGCTTCCTGCCCTCACATATCCCATCATGCCCTGCATCCAGGCCCGCTTCCTATCATCTAGGTCAAGCTTTACACATCACTAATAACAACACCACATCTCCCCTTTTCTAAAGAACAAAGGGTAGACTGCCTTTGTCTCATCAGACCTTAGAGGATTATTCTGCCTCTTTTGTTGAAAGGTCTGTCCCTATTTGAATCCTGCAAGGAGGAACATTGTTAACATAGCCACTTTATTGGTTAACTGAAATTACACTGTCTGCTGTGCTTAGACAATTACTTTTCCTCGAATTCTCCAGTGTACTTAAGTGGTCAAAACTAGTCTAAACAACATCACCTTTAACAGTAGCTATTCCTACTATACCCCATCACAGCTATCATTCCATTTACAGTGGTTTTTCACACATATTTTGTTCTCAATTCACAGACATTCAGATTAGTCTCTTTTCCCCAGTCTTTTATCTTGATCACAGATTGAGCCTGCTAGGTTTGACTACCGTTCTTCCAAACCTAGTTCTGAGAGTGGGAATCTCTGCGGGTGAAACTTGGGGTGCTATAGCAGGTGACATGGGAACCTGCACAGGAGTTTGCTCTGCCCTTTGCTGTGGTGGTGATAACTCTCTGTCCCGTGCAGGTGTGTGTAGAGGTAGCAGGTGCTGACGGTTGCGTCTCACCACCCCCTCAGGTAGATCCACCAAGTAAGACCTTGGCATGGAGTGATGCTGAAGCACAGTCCCCGATAACTTTGCATCAGTCACCCATACTTTTTCACCTGGTGTTAGTACACTGAGAGCCTTAGCACAAAGGCGCATGTTGTAGTTTCGAGCATCAGAGATCCTCTTCTCCTTTTCCTTCCCAGCAAAGGTGACGCTATCAGGCAGTGCAGGGTCCAGCTGCGAGGGAAGAACTGGCACTGTAGTGCGAAGACGTCGACCCATTAGGAGTTGAGCTGGGCTATAACCGCTCAAAAGAGGTGTAGCTCTATAGGCAAGAAGAGCCAGATAGGGGTCCCCTGCCTTTTTCAGGAGATTCTTCACAGTCTGGACAGCCCGTTCTGCTTCCCCATTGCTCTGTGGAAACCTCGGGCTGCTAGTGATATGCTGAAACCCATAGGAATCCGCAAAGGAAGTGAAAGCTAGTCCAGAAAATTGAGGCCCATTGTCTGACATCAGGACCTCTGGAATGCCATGGCGAGCGAACATTGACTTTAGATGGACGATGACATCAGTGGACCTGGTGCGAGACAGCTGTGCGATATCTACATACCTGGAAAAATAGTCAACAACGAGCAGGTATGTTTTGTCTCCTAAAACAAACAAGTCCGCCCCCAACTTCTGCCACGGTCTGTTGGGGCATTCTGATGGCATCACTGGCTCTTTGTGGTTTTGTTGCTCTTGTATACATTTTCTGCAGTTGAGAACCATGTCGTTCACTTGCTGACTGAGCCCCGGCCACCAAACTGACTGTCGAGCTCGTTCTTTGCACTTCACCACGCCTTGGTGTCCTTCATGTAGTTTAGCATTTAGCATCGTTCCGCATTGCTGAAGGTATCACAAGTCGTGTGTCTTTCAGCAGTAAGCCATCTTTAACAGTAAGTGTAGCTCGCTCACACCTGTAGCTTTTCAGCACAGGTTCTTGTTTTGCATGAACCAGCCATCCGTCTGTGCATAGGGCCATAACACGAGAACAGACACTGTCAGCTTTAAGTTACTCTTTCAGGTTTTCCATATATGTGGGACTGGCCGGTAGACTCTCCATGACACAGTCCACATAGATATTGGTGCTCTCCATCAGCTCCTGTTCCTCGGTAGACATGCGTGATGTTACAGGCGAGCGTGACAGTGTGTCTGCTGTCCAAAGCGACTTCCCTGGCACATGCACGATAGTGTACGTGTAGCGCATCAGTCTCATCCTGAAGCGTTGGATCCTTGGTGGCAATAAATCCAGTGCTTGAGCTCCAAGTAGGCTGATGAGGGGTTTATGATAGGTTTCCAGGCAAAAGTGTTTCCCTATAAGGAAATCCCAGAACCGTTCGCAAGCCCATGTGAGACCCAGGGCCTCCTTTTCCACCTGTGCATAGCGTTGTTCGGTTGGGGTAAGTGACCGAGATGCGTAAGCCACAGGCTTCCATTCTCCCTCCCATCGCTGGAGAAGGACTCCTCACAGGCTGTATGATGATGCATCAGCCGACACTTTGGTGTCCTTATTCGCGTCGTACATGACTAGCACTGGAGGTGAAGACAGGGCTCTCTTCAGTGTTTTAAATGCAGCAGCCTGGTCCACGCCCCAGACCCAGCAGTATTTCTTAGAGAGGAGGTCACGGAGCGGCTTGTCTTTTTCCACCAGTTGGGGAATGAACCTACCCAGCTGATTAACCATCCCAAGGAAACTTCTCAACTCTCCGACATCTGTGGGCGCTTTCATCTCCATGATGGCCTCTGTTTTCCTTGCGTCCAGGCGGATGCCGCTGGCTGAAATGATGTGACCCAAGAAGACCACCTCCGACGTGGAGATTTTACACTTGTCCACATTCAGTGTGATTCCCGCCTTTTTGAGCCTTTGTAGCACAGCATGGAGACGTATGTCGTGCTCATCCTGGCTGCACCCCCATACCAACAGGTCATCAATGTGGCAGATCACACCTTCGAGCCCCTCTGTGACCTAGGGTGTAATGAAGGTTGTGTACTTGGCCGATTCCTCTGACAGGGGTATTTGCCAGAACCCCATGTTGGCATCCAGTTTGCTGAAGATTTTTGCCCCAGCTAGCATTCCAAGACTCTGCTCGACTGATGGCAGAATGTTCTTTTCACGACACACATATTGGTTCAAACCAGTCAGATCCACACATAGGCGCACCCTAGAACTGTCTCTCTTTGGCACGACCACCATGCCAGCACACCAGTCAGTGGGCCCCTCCACACAACTGATGACACCGAGGCTTTCCATTCGCTGGAGTTCTTCCTTGACTTTCCCCACCAGTGGCAATGGGATCCTCCTGGGGGTTTTCAGGGAAACAGGCACCGCATCAGGTTTAAGCTCGATGGTGTATGTTTGCTGCGCAACCCCACAAGACCGCTGCACAGCTTGGGGTAACTTGCCTTGAGGGCCTCCATGTCTATGCTGTCGACACGTTGGAGTAAACCAAGGGCTACAATAGCTGGCAGCCCGAGCAACGGCATACTCAGGTTTTTGACAACATAGACCTTCTCCTCTGTCTCCTTAGCTCCTCTCCTCAGCTGCAGTCTCGAGAACCCCAACACATGCAGTGGCACCTGTCCTGGACCAAGCAAGGGTTTCTCTGCTTTCAGGAGATGGGGCTGCTGTGCAGTGGAAAAAATGTTGTTAAAAACAGTCTGTGGCACCACACTGACATCTGCTCCTGTGTCAAGTTTGAATGTAATGGTTTTGTCCATTATCTTAACATCAACAGTCCATGGATCCATATCTGAAGTCACAGAGCCGAGAAAGAAACTTTCCTCTTGTTTCTCTATACCGTGCACAGCTTTTCCAGCAAAACACACACGCTGGTAGTTACCTTTCTTTCCACAGGAACGACACTTTGCGTCTTTGGCTGGGCAGTCATGCTTAGGGTGAGGTAAGCCTCCACACTTGTAGCATTGGGAATCTTTTGGTGTTTTGCTCTGAAAGTTGTGTGTCTTGTGTCCCTTGTTTTTGCCTTTAGCAAATTTAGTCTTTTCTTTGTGTAAACACTCAGTCCACAGAGCTAACATCCATGTGTTTTACACCACCATCACTCCCAATCATGCTTTGCTGCTTTTTAATCTCCTCTGATTGTCTTGCCATATTAATAGCTTTTTCAAGATCCAAATCCTTTTCCATTTGCATGCGTTCTGAGAGCCTTATGTCCGCCAGTCCAACAACTATTCTGTCTCTTATTAATTCGTCATGTAGTGTTCCATAGTTGCAATGTTCCGCTAGTGCGTACAGTGCAGTGACAAATGCATCCACCGTCTCATTTGCTTCTTGTCTTCGCATATTGAATCTTGCACGCTCGTACACTACATTCTTTACCACAACAAAGAACGATTGAAAGCCATCTCTCACTTTGACGTACTGGCGCTGGTCGGCGTCGCTAAGCTTAATACCTCTCAGAACGTCATCTCCCTCATCTCCCATACAATAGATTAAGGTATTCACCTGGTTCTCGTCGGAGCTTGTCGTTAGAGTGCTCGCCTGGCGAAACCTCTCGAACCTCCTTATCCACTTTGTCCACTTGTGTGGCTTCGAAAAATCAAAGGGCTCAAGTGGCTGAATATTAAACGTAGAGCCGGGCGTGTTAGCCATTCTGCTAACTACCTCCCCGCTCTGCTCGTCTCCGCTGTTACTCATTTGTCTTTACTCACTCTGTCCCTTTTCTTTGTTTCTCTGTCCGAGCCGACTCACGTTACAGTCTCCACAGCACTTCTGACACCATGTCGTGTTCTCAAAAGAATACATCTGCGTGAGACAAACTGTGAGCTGAACGTGAACTCTTTATTGTTGTTTTTTTACCCCGCTCCGTCCACCTTCCGCTTCCTGCCCTCACATATCCCATCATGCCCTGCATCCAGGCCCGCCTCCTATCATCTAAGGTCAAGCTTTACACATCACTAATAACAACACCACAGACGCTACTACAAAGATGTGTTGCATTAGCATTATCAGAGCATATAAACAACACGCAGACATCTTGTTCACTCTACATGGACAATAAACTAACTGTTATGACCTTATTGCAAATTACATGTTTGCAAAATATGTAAGTTCTGTATACTTTATGTCCCATGTACACTCTCTTTTTTCAAAAAAGATTTAAGGTGGATAAAAAGATTCTCATTATTCCGACACCACATGAATGCACAGTCACCCCTGTGATGTCAGTCACCCCTCCCTTTCCAAGTAAGCAGGAGAAGCTGCCGACACGCTCTGTCTGCTCTTGTGCTAAATAATATGTGTGGGACTACATTTGTCCACATTTCTCTTCTTTTCAGCCTTCTAATAAATCACTCAACTACTACTACTACTACTAATGTTACCTGTTCTTCTCCTTCTTCTTTTTTTCGTACATATTCAACGTAGTGGCAAACCATGCTCTGTAGAAACTTTTGTCTGTTTGGGCTACTGTAGAAACATGGCGGCGCAACATGGCGACGCCCATGTAAGAGGACCCACTGTGCATATAGATAGAAATGACTCATTCTAAGGTAATAAAAACGAAACAAGTCACTATGTAAGGTCTTTACACCACTGAAAACATAGTTATCTACATTATGTTGCATTTCTGTCAATAGATCCTCCTAAATATTACAAACTGGACCTTTAAATCAAATTTGAGGCTTCGGAATAATATCTCACACTGGACTGTAACTTTTACTTTCCTGTATATATCTTTCTATTTGTATTTAAATGTCTTTTTGTATTTAACATTTTGTCTTTTATGTTATGTAAAGCATTTTGAAGCCTACTTCCCAAGCCTATTATTAAAGTGCAGATATATAAAGATAATTAAACTGCACATCTGTTTCAATTCATGTGTTTGTGTATTTGACAGTGTGTGCATACACTCACACCTCCCACTGCCATGCCGACCCTCTGTTTCCTCTTCCCTGTCTGAAGGTCTGTATGAGCTGCTGGCGGCTCTGCCCTCCCAGCTGCAACCCCATGTCAGCCGCCCTGAGGACAACACCTTCCTCCAGGACATGTTTGGGGAGAGAAGCCTCCACTCGCTGGTCAAGGTAAAGCAAAAAAGGCATCTTATTCTTGTTTGTGTTCAAGTTTTGCTTAGTGGTTCAATTAAGATATTTTTTTTCAGATTTATACACCCATGTTGCTTCTGCCAAGGCACCGCAGTTCATAGAGCACATTCATATCCATCATGTTTGGGAAGCTTCAGTTCTTCATAGATTCATACTTTCAAACTAGCGATTTCTATCTCCAGCACTAGAAGAGAAATCATTTCCTTACAAATCATGTTTTCTTTAACCAGCATGTAGTTATACTCGCATTATGAAACTTAAGTGTCAGTTCCATTATCATGAATTACTAAATTTAACTAGCAATTTCACAATCATATCTGCAAAGTTTTACACAACTAACAAAATTCCCCTTCACATGTTCAGAGATGACGTTCCAACCTGAAGGCAAATAATAGAATTTAGGTAGCTTCATATAGGTGGATATCTTTCATCTTGTTTTTTAAATTTTCAATAATAAATATAAAAATGTGAAATAGTAGGAGGACTTATCACAGCCTCAGGCCTGACAGACAGTATTATAACATAAGATTTTAAATCTTCCTAAAATCTGCATCTAAGTCTAAATTACCCACCTTCACAGTCACATCCTTCCTCTCGTGGGACTGACTTTCTCGCGACCCCAGCCCCTGAGCCGACCTCTCCAATTCACATAAAAGCACACGCTTGCACCTCAACACTGCTTTATTCACCCTCCTTCCTTGCAGTCTTATTCATACATTACTAAGTTTATTGTCATTCCATCAGTCTACCCACCCAGATCTTGTAACGCCCGCTCTGCCAGTGAACGGGCCAGTGGTCCAGTTACTGCCTGTTAAACTAGATAGCTGCAGAGTTTTGGGGGAAGATGAGCACACTTGATATCTTTATGCTAGCAGACAGACAGAGGTAATGAATGTAACACATTCTGTCTGTCTGCCCAAAACTCATCTTCCCTTGAGATTCTCTGCAATCTGGAGCCAATCTCCTTCTTCATCTCCTGCTATTGGAAACGGAATCGCAGGGTTTTTGTCACATGGGTTTTTCTACTGCAAGTCAGCTTTTAAATCACTACCAAGTAAATATACGTTAGAACTGCTTCAGCTCTTTCTGTAGTTCATTGTTGTAACTGAGAATGCTTTAATAGTCAATTTACGGAGAAAACTTGTAATTGTTAGAGCTATATTTTACTGTACCCTTTGTACTGCTCAAAAAAATAAAGGGAACACTTAAACAACACAACGTAACTCCAAGTCAGTCACACTCCTGTGAAATCAAACTGTCCACTTAGGAAGCAACACTGATTGACAATCAATTTCACATGCTGTTGTGCAAATGGAATAGACAACAGGTGGAAATTATACGCAATTAGCAAGACATCCCCAATAAAGGAGTGGTTCTGCAGGTGGTGACCACAGACCACTTCTCAGTTCCTATGCTTCCTGGCTGATGTTTTGGTCAATTTTGAATGCTGGCGGTGCTTTCACTCTAGTGGTAGCATGAGACGGAGTCTACAACCCACACAAGTGGCTCAGGTAGTGCAGCTCATCCAGGATGGCACATCAGTGCGAGCTGTGGCAAGAAGGTTTGCTGTGTCTGTCAGCGTAGTGTCCAGAGCATGGAGGCGCTACAAGGAGACAGGCCAGTACATCAGGAGACGTGGAGGAGGCCGTAGGAGGGCAACAACCCGGGCAGCAGGACCGCTACCTCCACCTATGTACAAGGAGGAGCAGGAGGAGCACTGCCAGAGCCCTGCAAAATGACCTCCAGCAGGCCACAAATGTGCATGTGTCTGCTCAAACGGTCAGAAACAGACTCCATGAGGGTGGTATGAGGGCCCGACGTCCACAGGTGGGAGACTGGAGACGCCGTGGAGAACGTTCAGCTGCCTGCAACATCCTCCAGCATGACAGGTTTGGAGGTGGGTCAGTAATGGTGTGGGGTGGCATTACTTTGGGGGGCCGCACAGCCCTCCATGTGCTCGCCAGAGGTAGCCTGACTGCCATTAGGTACCGAGATGAGATCCTCAGACCCCTTGTGAGACCATATGCTGGTGCGGTTGGCCCTGGGTTCCTCCTAATGCAAGACAATGCTAGACCTCATGTGGCTGGAGTGTGTCAGCAGTTCCTGCAAGAGGAAGGCATTGA